>NW_024404518.1:0-136834 GCF_905171775.1 Rana temporaria | reverse complement strand
TCCCCATACATCCGGACTCCCAGCATTTGCTGCGGTTCCCGTGGAAGGGCAAGATGTGGCAGTTCACTTGCCTCCCCTTCGGCCTATCATCCGCCCCATGGTGTTTCACCAAAATCATGAAACCCGTGGATGGCAGCTCTAAGGAGCAGAGAGTGACGCCTGATTACTTATCTGGACGACATCCTCATTATGCCCATTCAAAACCCAAGCTCTGCTCCACATTGTCATGGACCCTGTCCCACTCAATACAGTGGCATAGGATCATAATCAACCACGACAAGTCGGTTTTAATCCCATCCAGACAGATGGAGTTTTTAGGTTTACAGTGGACACCATCCAGTCTACCTCAGTCTCCCCAAGGCCAAACTTACGCTCATCGCAAGGAGATTCGCTCTGCCCTTCGCAGGGGATGCCTCTCCCTACGTACCTGGCCAGGCTGGTGGGCTTATTGGCGGCCTCTATCCAGGCCATATTTCCAGCCCTCTGCATTACAGAGCCCTTCAGAGGCTCAAGATCATGCACCTAAGACAGGGCTAGGATACTCGGACGAGATCCCTCTTTGTCAGGAGACCACGAGGAATTGAAATGGTGGCTTCATCATGCCGTCGAGTGGAACGCAAAACCATATTCCAGTCCCAATCCAGATGTGGTCATAGAGTCGGATGCCAGCGCTTGGGCTGGGGCGCACGTGCGGCGTAGCCTCTACAGGAGGGACCTGGTCACAAGCAGAGACATCCCTCCATATCAATGCACTAGAACTACTGGCAGCTCTGTTTGCTCTCAAGAGCTTCATGCCTCACTCTCCCGCACACTGCATTCTTTTTCGCATGGACAATGTTGCAGCGGTGCAATATGTCAACCGCTGGGGGGCACAGGTCCAGAGCCTTGGCATATTTCGCGAAGGATTTCTGGCACTTTTGTCTGGCCCCACAACATCACTCCTATAGCGGAGTACATCCGGGTACACTCAACTCAGTGGCCGACTGGAACTCTCGATATCTTCGGGACTCCAGCGATTGGAGACTAGAACGATCAATCTTTCTCTCTTGCAAGAGCTTTGGGGGTCGCTATCCTTCGATCTATTCGCCTCTCGACTCAACCGTCAACTGCCTCGCTTCTTCAGCTGGAGGCCAGACCGGAGGCTTATGCAGTGGACGCTCTCCGCCAACCTTGGCCGGAGGGAACACACTACGCCTTTCCCCCCTTTCAAATAATATCCAGACTTCTCCTCCGGATAACCAACCTGGGAGCAACGGTGGTACTGTTAACACCATGGTGGCCTACCCAACCTTGGTTCCCACTGTTGTTAGCAATGTCGATAGATTTTCCCAGACTTCTTCCACAATTCTCTCACCTCCTCACCAACCCGACCGGGGATCCTCACCCCCTAGTTCTCGAGAACAGCCTTCCGCTTCTCGCGTGGTTAGTATCGGGATCCCAACCCCTGATAGAGTGCTTTCAGAGTCAGCTCGGACCTCCTCGCCATGGCCTGGGCCCCCGGGACTAGATCGACATATCGATCAGCCTGGAGACGATGGGTTTGTTGGTGTGATCAACGACAAGTTGATCCCGTTCAAGCCCCTGTACCAATAGTGGTTAACTATTTGGCTGACTCCTTTGACTCCGGTAGCTCCTATAGCTCCATTAATATCTACCGATCAGCTATTTCAGCATATCATCATCCCGTAGATTCCCTACCCATTGGCAGACACCCTTTGGTGTGTCGACTTCTGAGAGGCGCGAAATTCCAACGTCCCCCCAGGCCTAGATACCAAGCGACCTGGGACGTTTCCAAGGTGCTGGATATGTTCGCCAGTTGGGGGGACAACTCAGATCTCTCTCTTAAAATGTTATCCATCAAATTAACAGTACTTCTATGCCTCATCTCCGTTAAGAGAGTGTCAGACGTTAGGGCCCTGGACATTTCCAGGCGACAGTTCTCACCACAGGGAGTTGAATTTTCCATTACACGCAGGACGAAAACCGGCATCTCCTCGGTTTTCTATCCTTCATTCCCGGATCATCCGCTTCTCTGCGTCGTTCGTTGTCTACAGACATACGAATCCCAGACCTCTGCTCTGCGCCCCACGGGCTCTTCGCAGCTCCTGCTGTCCTATGTGAAACCCCATCTGCCGGTCTCGTCTGCCTCATTGGCGCGATGGGTTAGGACCGCCATGGACATGGCGGGGATTGACGTCACCCTTTTCGGGGCCCACTCTACCAGAGGTGCCATGGCCACCAAGGTGATCGTTTCAGGAGGCTCTCTTTACGATTTATTGAAAGCAGCGGACTGGTCCTCGGAGACCACGTTCCGTCAATTTTATTTCAGACCTAGGGATCACATTTCTAGGTCGGTTCTCCCTTAAGGTTATCATATACTATGTCATTGATATGTTGTTACATGAGCTTTGAACTTGCATAAGATATGAGCCTCCTGTCTGATATATAATGGGAGATTTTCCTAGCTTGTGACGGAAAATATTAATTATATGAAGACAGGAGGCGAGTATCTTCCCTCCCTACCCTCCCTATTACGATTGTTTTCTTTTTTCACAGGTTACTGACCAACAACCTGCGTGTTGCAGACGGAGTATCCAGTTTAAAGGATGACAAAATCCCGTCCGTGGGTTGAAACATAGACCTGCTTCGTTTCCTCGTTGGGATCGTTCGCTTTCCCGGACCCCTGTTGGGTCACAGTGGAGGATTGCCTCTTCTTCACAGAAGACTCTGGACGTCGACCGGCCGGTCTACATTCCAGGACTACACCTCTACAACTCGTTTTGGTGCCGTTTTACTCAAGGGAGTGTCGCAGCAAGAAAGAGGAGGAACCACCACAAGCAGCCCCCTTTTATGGAGACCCCCGTTGGGGCGTGGTTAGTGACTACACGGACTGCTGGGGGTGGTAGTTGTTTTAGTTTTGTTTTTTACACTGAAGAATTTTAGAAACACATTTCTGCTGTGAGCATTAATAAAAGAAAGATAATGCATAAGATACTCGCCTCCTGTCTTCATATAATTAATATTTTCCGTCACAAGCTAGGAAAATCTCCCATTTCCATGCGTTTTTGATGCAGAAAAACAAACACACTGGACTGCATGTGGCCTTGATATTGTGTAAAAATAACATACAATGAGCTGCGATATCATTTAAAAAAGATCACATTAAGCACATTGTTCTTACGCGATGCAATGGCCTGTACGCCTATCACATATTCCTCCATCTTCTTAGCCAATAGAAACTGCCATGACTGGGGATCCACTGGAAAACATTTGTTGACATTTTTTTTTATTATTATTCATTTTGTAATTTTATAGCGTCCTCGTTATACATATCCAGAAATGTTGGCTTGTAATTCACTCTGAATAAAATGCTGATGAAAAAAATCGATGGACTGTCCTTCCTACTCGCACTAGACAAATAAACCAAGCTTTCTACATACAGTTCACAGCCTGAAACCCAACTCCAAATTTGTCATTTTTAAAATCCCCCCCCCCCCCAGCAGTATTAAAAAAAATAGCTTTGGCTGCAATGCTCACCTTCAGTCTGGTGCTGTCCCCTGCAGTACCCTGTTTTGCCACAAGATGCCTCCAGTTTATGAGAAACCATGGGGTTCATTTACTAAAACCGGAGAGTGCAAAACCTTGTACAGCTCTTCATAGAAACCAATCAGCTTGCAGGTTTTATTGTCAAAGCTGAATAGAACAAGCTGAAGTTAGAAGCTGATTGGTTTCCATGTACAGCTGCGCCAGATTTTGTACTCTCCAGTTTTAGCAAATCAACCCCATTGTGTGTTACTCAACCCAGAAGATTGAGCACACACTGTGGGTACAGGGTGTCATGGCCACACCCACACGGAGGACATCACCACGACACCCTTGATTGACAGTGTATTGTACATCACATGACCAGCCTTAAAGTGGATGTAAACCCAATTCATGAAATTTGAGCTGGGCCCATATATCTGCAGTATTTTGTTATGTCTTCAACGAGCTAAGTCCCGTAGCTCTCTCTTGAACCGTTCCTCTGTTATCAACCTGATAACTCCTGACAAATTCTCTGACATATCAGATAAAAGCAGCCTGAAATGTCTGTCCTGGGAGGCTGCTATAAATAGATTAGCAGGGAGCTGGCCCTGTTACAAAACACGTCTGAGTGTCTCTGCCTATGTTATGCCTACTTCCAACTGGGCAGATTCTGTTTCTACCATTTTTTTCCTTGTATGGATTTTCTGGAAATTAATACTCCAGGAAGGGGCGACACTTTGCCTGTAAGTTTGTTACCCATTGTGACCTCACGCCAAATTGTAAAATAAAAAAAAACAGTGGATAAAAATGCTAAATGTTTCTGAAATAATTTGAAAAGATTCAGTAAAAGTTTCTGGATAATTTCCAGCATGTGCGAGAGGAAGTGTGTGGAGGGCCGGGAGTATTCTGAGCTCTGACCACTAGATGGAGTGTGAGAGAAGACCAGGAGTAATTTCAGTCTCTGACCTCTAGATGGGGTGTGTGAGCATACCAGAAGTAATTTCAGTCTCTGACCTCTAGATGGAGTATGTGAGAAAACCAGGACCACTAGATGGAGTGTGTATGAGAAGACCAGGGGTAATTTCAGTCTTTGACCACTAGATGGAGTATGTGAGAAGACCAGGACCACTAGATGGATTGCGTGTGAGAAGACCAGGAATAATTTCAGTCTCTGACCTCTAGATGGCGTATGAGAGAAGACCAGGACCACTAGATGGAGTGTGTGTGAGAAGACCAGGGGTCATTTTAGTCTTTGACCACTAGATGGAGTATGTGAGAAGACCAAGACTACTAGATGGAGTGTGTGAGAGGACCAGGAATAATTTCAGTCTCTGATCTCTAGATGGGGTGTGTGAGACGACCAGGAGTAATTTCAGTCTCTGACCTGTTGATGGAGTATGTGAGAAAACCAGGAACACTAGATGGAGTGTGTATGAGAAGACCAGGAGTAATTTCAGTCTCTGACCACTAGATGGAGTGTGTATGAGAAGACCAGGGGTAATTTCAGTCTTTGACCACTAGATGATGTATGAGAGAAGACCAGGACCACTAGATGGACTGTGTGAGAAGACCAGGAGTAATTTCAGTCTCTGACCACTAGATGGAGTGTGTGAGAAGACCAGGAGTAATTTCAGTCTCTGACCTCTAGATGTGGTGTGTGAGAAGACCAGGAGTAATTTCAGTCTCTCACCTCTAAATGGGGTGTGTGAGACAACCAGGAGTAATTTCAGTCTCTGACCTCTAGATTGAGTTTGTAAGAAAACTAGGACCACTAGATGGAGTGTGTGAGAGAACCAGGAATAATTTCAGTCTCTGATCTCTAGATGGGGTGTGTGAGACGACCAGGAGTAATTTCAGTCTCTGACCTGTTGATGGAGTATGTGAGAAAACCAGGACCACTAAATGGACTGTGTATGAGAAGACCAGGGGTAATTTCAGTCTTTGACCTGTAGATGGAGTATGTGAGAAAACCAGGACCACTAGATGGAGTGTGTATGAGAAGACCAGGGGTAATTTTAGTCTTTGACCACTAGATGGAGTATGTATGAGAAGACCAGGGGTAATTTCAGTCTTTGACCACTAGATGGAGTGCGTGTGAGAAGACCAGGAATAATTTCAGTCTCTGACCTCTAGATGGCGTATGAGACAAGACCAGGACCACTAGATGGAGAGGGTGTGAGAAGACCAGGGTTAATTTCAGTCTTTGACCACTAGATGGAGTGTGTTAGAAGACCAAGACTACTAGATGAAGTGTGTGAGAGGACCAGGAATAATTTCAGTCTCTGATCTCTAGATGGGGGGGCAGATTCATCAAAGAGATACGACGGCGGATCTCCTGATCCGCCGTCGTACCTCTGAGTCCAGCCGGTCGGATCTATGAGGCTGATTCATAGAATCAGTTCCGCATAGATCTCCCTTAGATCCGACTGGTGTAAGTGACTTACACCAGTCGAATCTTAGGCTGCAATCTACCGCCGGCCGCTAGGTGTCGTCGCTTTTTTTTAAGCGTCAGATATGCAAATGAGGAGAGCCGCCGATTCAAGTCCGTATGCCCGCCCGTCGCTTTTTTTTAACGTCGTTTGCGTTCGGCTTTTTCCAGGTGGATAGCTACCCCTGCTATATGAGGGGTAGCTAATGTTAAGTATGGCCGTCGTTCCCGCGCCGAGATTCAAATTTTTACGTTGTTTGCGTAAGTCGATCAGGAATACGGATGGCCGCAATTGACGTAGCCGCCGCAAACAATGACGTCCTAGCGCCATCATTTGGAGCATGCGCACTGGGAAATTTCGCCGGTGGCGCATGCGCAGTTAAATCGGCGTGGGAACGCGCCTGATTTAAATTGTACACTCCCCCTAGCCGCGGAATTTGTATTCCGCCGGGGGAGTTACGATCCGACGGTGCAATTTTCGAGGTAAGTGCTTGGTGAATCATGCACTAGGCTCGCTAAATTGCACCGGCGGATCGTAAAACACGTAGATCGAGCGGATCTAAAGATCCGCTGATCTACATGAATCTGGCCCGGGGTGTGTGAGACGACCAGGAGTAATTTCAGTCTCTGACCTGTAGATGGAGTATGTGAGAAAATCAGGACCACTAGATGGAGTGTGTTTGAGAAGACCAGGAGTTATTTCAGTCTCTGACCTCTAGATGGGGTGTGTGAGAAGACCAGGAGTAATTTAAGTCTCTGACCACTAGATGGAGTGTGTGAGAAGACAGGAGTAATTTCACGCTGTGCCCACTAAGCACATCCTCCTGCCAGGATGCATTAGCTAAGGGCAGATGGATTCCAGAAAGTAAATGCTACATTAATCATCTGCCTTTATTTAAGATGCCTGAGGCTAGAGACACTACAAGGGGGTGTTTTCCAAAGTGATTTCTCAGCTAAATAAAGCATGGAAATACGGATGGATGGGGAGTTTGATATATTATAAAATAAATTAAATAGTGTTTTTGGTTTGTGGTGCTCAGATGCAGTGTAGTTCCGAAGACCAAGAGTGAGCTCAACCTCTGACCACTAGATGTGGTGTGTGCGAACATCATCATTGATATCTGCTTCCCACCACCAGATGAGGAGAGAGAAGGTAGGAGTAATTCAGCCTCTGACCACTAGAGGGACACTATGAAAGGACCAGGCGTGAGCTGAATTCTCACAACTTAAAGCGGGGGTTCACCCTATAAAAAAAAAAAAAAAAAAATTTTTTCCCTCTAGCATAAAATTCGGCATAGTAGCGCGAGCTACAGTATGCCTGTCTGTATTTTTTTTTCCCCGTACTCACTGTTATATCGGGGAATGGGCGTTCCTATGGACAGGGAAGGTGATTGACGGCCGGCCGTGGCACGTCACGCTTCTCCGGAAATAGCCGAAATAGGCTTGGCTCTTCACGGCGCCTGCGCATAGCCTGTGCGCAGGCGCCGTGAAGAGCCGAGACCTACTCCGGCTGTCTTCGGGGAGCGTGACGTGCCAGAGCCGGCCGTCAATCACCCTCCCTCTTGCTAGGAACGCCCATTCCCCGCGGCAGACGGAATCGTCTATGTACGATATAACCGTGAGTACGGGGATAAAAAAATTAAGACCGGCATAGTGTAGCTCGCGCTACTATGCCGGATTTTATGCTGAAATGTTGTTCAGCAGGGTGAACCACCGCTTTAAGGGATTGTGTGATGTGACCAGGAGTGCTGTGAGCTCTGACCACCAGATGGCGTGTGCGATTCTCTAACTTTGGGCGCAAGTTCTTTATTCAGAAAGAACTTGTGCCCTTAGTTACGGCGGCGTAACGTATGTGTTGTGGCGTAAGGGCGCGTAATTCAAATGGGGATGTAGGGGGCGTGTTTTATTTAAATTATGCTTGACCCCGCGTATTTGACATTTTTTTTGAACGACGCATGCGCCGTTCTTGAAAACATTCCAGTGCGCATGCTCGAAAATCCGCCGCAAAACGTCATTGCTTTGGACGTGAACGTAAATTACGTCCAGCCGTATTCGCGAACGACTTACGCAAACTACGTAAAAAATTCAAAACTCGGCGCGGGAACGACGGCCATACTTAACATTAGCTACCCCTCATATAGCAGGGGTAACTATACGCCGGAAAAAGCCGAACGCAAACGACGTAAAGAAAAAGCGCCAGGCGGTCGTTCGTTTCTGAATCGGCGTAACTACTCATTTGCATATCCCTCGCGTAAAAATACGGAAGCGCCACCTAGCGGCCAGCCTGGAATTGCAGCCTAAGATACGACGGTGTAAGACACTTACACCTGGTGGATCTTAGGGAGATCTATGCGTAACTGATTCTCTGAATCAGGCGCATAGTTACGACCGGCCGAACTCAGAGATACGACGGCGTATCAGGAGATACGCCGTCGTATCTCTTTCTGAATCCAGCCCAGTATGTGAAAACACCAGAAGTGATGTGAGCTCTGACCACTAGATGGAGTGTGAGAGAAGACCAGGTGTGATGTGAGCTCTGACCACTAGATGGAGTGTGAGAGAAGACCAGGTGTGATGTGAGCTCTGACCACTAGATGGAGTGTGAGAGAAGACCAGGTGTGATTTCAGCCTCTGGCCATTAGATAAGGGTGTGAGAAGAGACCAGGTGTGATGTGAGCTCTGACCACTAGATGGGGTGTGTGAGAAGATCACAGTGGTCTTCTGATCACTAGGTGGCGCATGTGAGAAGACCAGGAGTGATCTCAGGTCATTGCTTGTTCTATCTGCAGTCATTAATGTTGTCATCCTGTTATATATATCAATATGAGATCACATCCTGGACCTCTTCCATGGTTACACAGGGGACTGGTGCCTGAAAGCAGAATGCAGGTACTATGCATTTTACCGACAAGTAGATTCAGTGTGTGAATGTTATCTGTACCTTTAGAAATATTGGCCCAGATTCAGTAAGCAATTGCGCCTGCGTAACCATAGTTACGCAGCGCAATTGCTGACTTGCGCCGGCGTAACGAGTTCTCCTGATTCAGAGAACTCGTTACGACGACTGCAGCCTAAAATCTGCGTGGCATAAGGCTCTTATGCCACGCAGATTTTAGGCTGCATTATTGCGATGACCGCTAGGGGGCGCTCCCATTGTGGTCAGCGTATAGTATGCAAATTGCATATTTACGCCAATTCACAATGTTGCGCACCCCCTGCGTACGCAAGTTACGTCGTTTCCGTACGCCGTGTTTAGCGTAAGGCTGCCCCTTCTAATAGCAGGGGCAGCCAATGCTAAACTATACCCGGCGTTCCCGCGTCGCAACGTTCGAATTTTACGTAGTTTGTGTAAGTGAATCGTGAATGGCGCTGGACGCCATTCACGTTCACTTTCTCGACGTGCATTGCGGCAAATGACGTCGGGAAAGTTTCCCGACGGAGCATGCGCTCTACGCTCGGCGTGGGAGCTTGCCTAATTTAAATGATTCCCGCCCCCGGCGGGATCATTTACATTGCGCGCTTACGCCGGGCAATTTTGCCGGCGCGCCCTCGCAATTTACGGAGCTACTGCTCCGTGAATCGAGGGCAGCGCAAAATATTTGCGGGGGCGCAGGGCAAAATCGTTGCCCTGCGCCTCCGCAAATAGAGCGCAATTCTTTCTGAATCCGGGCCATTGAATGCAAATCATCAGAATCTTTAGATTGTAAGCTCCTATGAGCGAGGGACCTCTTATATTTTATTGTATTGTCTCCCTTTATAGTGTAAAGTGCTGTACACACTGTGGGCACCGTATAAATCCCGAATAATAATAATAATAATCAGAAGTCATTTTTCTGAAGTGATTAGATTGCATTCGATGTTCCCATCACCAGGATTTTCCTCCCATTGTCCTGCCGGTCCCGCGCGCATGCGCGGAAGTGACGTCATCGCCGCTCCGGCCGACCACAGCGCCAGAGCGGCGAAAACAGGAAGTATATGCGAGGGGACATGGCGGCGAACGGGGAAGACTTCGGGGGCTTCGATCTCAGGTAAGTGCAACATAATGAGTAGTATTTCGGGGGGGGGGGGGGGGGGTTACTTTCTCTTTAACCACTTAAGACCCAGACCTTTAGGCAGGTAAAGGACCCGGCCAGTTGTTGCGATTCGCCACTGCGACGCTTTAACTGACAATTGCGCAGTCATGCGACGTGGCTCCCAAACAAAATTGACGCCTTTTTTTTCCCACAAATAGAGTTTTCTTTTGGTGGTATTTGATCACCTCTGCGTTTTTTTTTTTTTTGCGCTATAAACAAAAATAGAGCGACAATTTTGAAAAAAAAACAATATTTTTTACTTTTTGCTATAATAAATATCCCCCAAAAAATATAAAATTATTTTTTTCCTCAATTTAGGCCGATACGTATTCTTCGACATATTTTTGGTAAAAAATTCGCAATAAGCGTTTATGGATCGTTTTGCGCAAAAGTTATAGCGTTTACAAAATAGGGGATAGTTTTATTGCATTTTTTTATTATTATTTTTTTTTCTACTAGTAATGACGGCGATCTGCGATTTTTAGCGGGACTGTGACATTGCGGCGGACAGATCAGACACTTTTGACACTTTTATTGGGACCACTGACAATACAGCGATCAGAGCTGAAAAAATGGACACTCATTTTTGTATAAATGTCACTGGCAGTGAAGGGGTTAACACTAAGGGTTGATTAAGGGGTAAAATGTTCCCTAGGGAGTGATTCTAACTGTGGGGGGAGGGGATTGCCTGGAGGAGGAGAGAGATCGCTATTCTTGATCACTGGAAACAGCAGATCTCGCTCTCCTCCCCTGATAGAATGGGGATCTGTCTGTCTGCGGGCGTGACTTATACCCCTTTTAGTTTGCAGGCGCTATTGCGCTAAAAATAGCGCCCTAAACAGCCGTGCTGTCTCTCCACTGTGAAAGCCCAGAGGGAGCGGTGCGCTAGCAGGACGGTCACACCCGCACATTGAAACAGTGTTCAAACCACACATGTGAGGTATCGCCGCGATCGCTAGAGCGACAGCAATAATTCTAGCCCTCGACCTCCTCTGTATCTCAAAACTGGTAACCTATATATTTTTGTTTTAAACGTCGCCAATGGAGATTTTTATGTTTGTCGGCATTTCATGAGTTTGCGCAATTTTGAAGCGTGACGTGTTGTGGATCAATTTACTCGGCGTAACATTCCTTCACAATATATACAAAAAAAAATTGGGCAAACTTTACTGTTGTCTTATTTCTTAGTTCAAAAAATTTTTTTTTTCCAAACAAGTTGCGCTTGTAAGACCACTGCGCAAATACAGTGTGACATAAAGTATTGCAACGACCACCATTTTATTCTCTAGGGTTTCTGAAAAAAAATATATATAAAGTTTGGGGGTTATAAGTAGTTTTTCTAGCAAAAAAAAATATTTTAACTTGTAAACACCAATAGCCAGATTCAGGTACAGTCATGACGGCGTATCAGTAGATACGCCGTCGTAACTCTGAATCCGCGCCGTAGTATATTTAAGCGCATGCTCAAACTGAGATACGCTTAAATATTGCTAAGATACGACCGGCGTAATTCTCCTACGCCGTCGTATCTTAGCTGTCTATTTACGCTGGCCGCAAGGGGCGTGTACGCTGATTTACGCCTAGAATATGTAAATCAGCAAGATACGCCTATTCACGAACGTACGCACGGCCGTCGCAGTAAAGATACGCCGTTTACATAAGGCGTTTTCAGGCGTAAAGATAAACCACCAAAAAGATGGCGCAGCCAATGTTAAGTATAGACGTCGGACAGCCGTCAAATTTTTCACGTTTGCGTAACTCGTCCGTGAATGGGGCTGGGCGTAAGTTAAATTCACGTCGAAAGCATTGACTATTTGCGACCTGATTTGGAGCATGCGCACTGGGATACGTCCACGGACGGCGCATGCGCCGTTCGTTCGAAGCGTCATTTACGTGAGGTCACGAATAATTTTCATAAAACACGCCCACCTCTTCCACATTTGAATTAGGCGGGCTTACGCCGGCCAATTTACGCTACGCCGCCGCAAGTGCTTTGTGAATACTGCACTTGCCTCTCTAACTTGCGGCGGCGTAACGTAAATAACATACGTTACGCCCGCACACAGTTAAGCCGCTGTACGAGAATCTACCTACAAGTGTAAAAAATAGGCCTGGTCCTTGAGTAGTTAATGCATGATAAAAAAATCCCTGTTGCATTTTTATACGCATTGTGCGTTGTGGTGCGTTGTAACACAGCTGCGTTCTGTAGGTGCGTTGGGCAACCATTAAAAAAAATGTGGTGCACTACTGCATATCACCACTAGGTGGCAAGCTAAACAAGCCCATGGGCTGAACCCGCACCATCAATGCGTGGCGCTCTGCGCAGACATTTGAACGGTGCAGCAATGCACATGCGCATGCGCAGAGCACCAAAACCAGCTTGTTTATAGCACGAGGTACAGATGTGATTGGCCAATAAGAAACCAACACAAACATCAATTAATGTGCTGATCTTAATAAATCTCCCGTTACCCAGAATTCCATATAATGAGAAGAAGATTGGAGAGATGAAACTTACGCAGCACGTCGATCTGTCTGACTTCCTTATTGAATGCTTGTAGATAGACCTGTATCTTGCTTAGCTGCGCAAAGGCTGCGGTGGAAAGAAATACGGAGGTTAGTTGCACAACAGAACAAGGGGACGGTTGTCACCAGAACAGGTGTCCCCATGCAAAGATTTCACAACACTTCCTGTCTCGGTGACAACGGCCACAGGATAATTAAAAAGGGGGATTCTACCTAAAAACGTTTCTTTTATCTTTTTTTTTGTGTCCCGTTTTGGTGATTTCTCTTCATTTCCTGTCCCGGAGACACAGCAGGAAGTACGAGGAGATCTCTCCAAAACGAGGGGGATAGTTGTCACCAGAACAGGTGTCCCCATTGAAAAGATTTCCCCTCACATTTTGTTCTGTTGACAACGCAAATATTGAAATTTTCCATCGCTTTTCTGTCCCATTGACACCACATCAGGAAGTAAGTGTGGGGGTCAGTTGTCACCAGAACAGGTGTCCCCATTGCAAGATGTCCCCTCACATCCTGTTCTATTGACTAGATTTAGATTTCCCATCACCTCCTGTCCCGGTGACAACAGTGAATCTCCCTAGTGGGGACACAGATATAAAAACCTGGCAGAAGTTCTGGCTCTTAGGCTAGATTTAGATGTGTGTCGAAACCCGCTGCTCCTCTGAAGGGAGATCCACATATGGATCACTCTTCAGAGGCAATTGGCAGGCGGGGAGGAGGCGATGTGACCCTTCCTCACGGCTAATTTTAAACCATTTTTTTGGAACAAATGCGCCGTAACTGCGTGTTTTTCAGGCGGTTGCGGGACGCTGCATTGGGTGGCAGGCTTGCTTGAGCGTAGCAACCAATCAAATTTTATGTTAGTAAACAATGGCCCAGATTCAGGTACATTTGCGCTATATTTGTGGAGGCGCAGGGCAACGATTTTGCCCTGCGCCCCCGCAAATATTTAGCGCTGCCCTCGATTCACGGAGCAGTAGCTCCGTAAATTGCGAGGGCGCGCCGGCAAAATTGTCCGGCGTAAGCGCGCGCAATGTAAATGATCCCGCCGGGGGCGGGAATCATTTAAATTAGGCGCACTCCCGCGCCGAGCGTAAAAGCGGGAAACTTTCCCGACGTGCATTGCGGCAAATGACGTCGCAAGGACGTCATTTGCTTCAAAGTGAACGTGAATGGCGTCCAGCGCCATTCACGAATCACTTACGCAAACGACGTGAAATTCAAATTTCACGTCGCGGGAAGGGCGGCTATACTTTAGCATTGGCTGCGCCTGCTATTAGCAGAAGCAGCCTTACGCTAAAGATGCCGTATGGCTAAAGGCTAAAGAGCCTTATGCCACGCAAATTTTAGGCTGCAGTCGGCGTAGCGATGTTCCTGAATCAGGAGCATTCGCTATGCCGGAGCAAGTAAGCAATTGCGCCGTGTAACCTATGGTTACACGGGCGCAATTGCTTCTTGAATCTGGCCCAATGTCTGATTGGTTACTATGGGCAACGCCTCCATGTTTTGTAAACAGTACAGGGAAAAAAGACAGTGGGCTAGATTCAGGTAGGGGCGCGCATAGTTACGGCGGCGCAGTGTATCGTATTTACGCTACGCCGCCGCAACTTACAGGAGCAAGTGCAGTATTCACAAAGCACTTGCTCCGTAAGTTGCGGCGGCGTAGCGTAAATGGGGCCGGCGTAAGCGCGCGTAATTCAAATGTGGAAGGGGGGCGTGTTTTATGTTAATCTATGATGACCTGACGTGATTGACGTTTTGTACGAACGGCGCATGCGCCGTCCGTGTACATATCCCAGTGTGCATTGCTCCCAAGTACGCCGCAAGGACGTATTGGTTTCGACGTGAACGTAAATTACGTCCAGCCCTATTCGCAAACGACTTACGCAAACAACGTAAAAAATTCAGAAATCGAAGCGGGAACGACGTCCATACTTAACATTGCGTGCGCCTCATAGAAGCAGGAGCAACGTTACGCCGAAAAAGCCTTACGCAAACGACGTAAAAAACTACCGCCGGGCGCACGTACGTTTGTGAATCGGCGTAACTAGGTAATTTGCATACTCTACGCCAAAAACAACGATAGCGCCCCTAGCGGCCAGCGTGAGAATGCACACAATTATACGCCGCCGCATTCAAGTTACGTCAGCGGAGGAAGCCTATTTTTTCGACGTATCTGCTTTGGAGAATCGGCGTAAAGATACGCCGGCGCAGATTTGAATTTACGGCGGCGTATCTGGAGATACGCCACCGTATTTTCTTGCTGAGTCTAGCCCAGTGTAGTCATAGCAACCAACTAGATTTCAGCTCTTATGTTTGTAAACAATATCTGATTGGTTGTTAAGGGCAACGGCTCAATAGTTTGTAAACAGTACAGGTAAAAAAAGACTGAGCGTATCTATAGCAACCGATCTTAAGCTCTTATGTTAGTAAACAATATCTGATTGGTTGCTAAGGGCAACAGCTCCATGTTTGGTAAAAACTATAGCGAAAATAGACTGAGTGTAGCCATGGCAGCCGGTCAGATTTCACCTCTTGCGTTAGTAAACAATATCCAATTGGTTGCTAGGGGCAACACCTCCATGTTTTGTAAGCTATAGGGAAAAAAGCTTGACTGTAACCATAGCAACCAGATTTTAGCTCTTATGTTAGTAAACAACATGTGATTGGATGTTGTTTACTAACATAAGAGCTGAAATCTGGTTGCTATGGCTACAGTCAAGCTTTTTTCCCTTTAGTGTTTACAAAACATGGAGCTGTTGCCCCTAGCAACCAATTAGATATTGTTTACTAAAATAAGAGCTGAAATCTGGTTGGTTGCTATGACTACACTCAGGGCCAGATTCTTGTAGAATCTGCGGCGGCGTAGCGTAAGCCATTTACACTACGCCGCCGCAACTTACTGGAGCAAGTGCCGTATTCTCCAAGCACTTGCTCCGTAATTTGCGTCGGCGTAGTGTAATTGGCCCGGCGTAAGGCCGCGTAATTCAAAGGGGGCGGCTTGTATTTAAATTAAGCGCGCCCCCACGCCGATCGAACTGCGCATGCGCCGGGCGGAAAAATAGCCCAGTGCGCATGCTCCAGCTCACGATGGAAAACGTCAATAACGCCGACGTGAGCGTCATTTACGCCTGTCAGATCTAATGGATATCTATGCGTAACTGATTCTATGAATCAGTCACATAGATACGCCGGGCCAGATTAGGACTTACGACGGCGCAAATGGCGTTGCGCCGTCGTAACGCCTTTGAGAATCTGGCCCAGTCTCTTTTCCTGTACTGTTTACAAAACATGGAGGCGTTTGCCCATAGCAACAATCAGATATTTTTTTACTAACATGAGACCTGAAATCTGATTGGTTGCCATGGCTACGCTCGGGCTTTTTTCCATGTACTGTTTACAAAACATGGAGGTGTTTCCCTTAGCAAACAGTACATGGAGAAATACCTGAGTGTAGCCATGGCAACAAGATTTCAGGTGTCATATTAGTAAAAATATCTGATTGGTTGCTATGGGCAACGCCTCCATGTTTTGTAAACAGTACAGGGAAAAAAAGACTGAGCGTAACCATAGCAACAAATCAGAATTCACCTCTTATGTTAGCATGACTGGTTGCTATGGGCAACGCCTCCATGTTTTGTAAGCAGTACAGGGAGAAAAAGCCTGAGTGTAGCCATAGCAACAAATCAGAATTCACCTCTTATGTTAGCATGACTGGTTGCTATGGGCAACGCCTCCATGTTTTGTAAGCAGTACAGGGAGAAAAAGCCTGAGTGTAGCCATAGCAACCAAACAGATTTCAGCTCTTATGTTAGAGAACAATATCTGATTGGTTGCTATGGGCAATGCCTCAATGTTTTGTAAATACTATAAGGAAAAAAAAGCCTAAGCGTACCCATGGCAACCAATCGGATTTCAGTTCTTATGTTAGTAAACAGTAAATGGTTGCTATTGGCAACACCTCCATGTTTTGTACTGAGACACCCTCTACAGGACAGCTAATAGATAATAGTGAAGGATGTCAACGTACGTATGGTGCTGCTGTCCAGGGGCTGGAACCCTCTATTGAGCGCCTCCTTGCACTTCTCCGGATCCTCCATTTTGTTGGCGTTTTGCAGGTATTTGCAGAGGTCGTGTAGCTCCTCTGTGGAGACGAGGCAGGTGTAGCAGCCATGATGGAGGCCCCAGCACAGGAGAAGGGTACAGAGGAAGAGGAGGCAGGAGGAGTGAGACTGCCAGGGGGCACAATGGCCGAGCGCCATCTTCTGTGAGGGCGCCCCCTGCTGAGACAATGGAGGATCTGTTCACCCAGAACAAGGAAATGTATTGGAGGGTCTTGGGTGCAGTGTGTCCAGTCAGTGCTGCTAAGGGGCCAGGAGAGCAGTTATAGTGATCACATGATGTGCACCCTCCAATCACAGAAGAGGGGAGGAGCCAACTTTCAATTTTGGTTGCCCCCAATACGTTTTCAATGATTGGAGGAAGCAGTGTGTGTGATCTGTATGACTATCCCTCCATGGCTGTCTGTATTTCAGTTCCTAGCCGGAGTTCCCCACCCCCTTCCCATGGCGGGATGATGGCGGTCCCTTCAGTTGTACACGCTTCTCTCCTGGACTGAAATGGCTTTCTCTGGGCATTAGAAGGTGCAGCAGGTCAGATAGCACTCTTTGCCTCATTTCCTGGGTGGAGGATGACCAGCATCATCAAAATGCGGCAAAGACGAGCATGTAGAAAAGCATCTGGAACGCATCCGGACTGCGCTTCTATGGTGTGAACTAAACTTTTCTTGGTGTTATGCCTGTTTTTTCTGCATGCTCTGGGAATCCTATATCATGGTTCGGTGGATCCTGTGCTGAAAATGTGTTTGTAAACAAAGATTGTATGTAAATATTTAAAAGAAAAACAGGAATGAGGCTGCATCCACAGGCCCCGTTCACATATGGACGCTTTGGAATCGCGGGCTGAATTGGCGCAACTCTGCCCATGAGTGCAGATCGTGGCAAAACACATGACTCACGTTTAGGTGTCATTCAACTTGAATGGCACCCCCAAATGTGGCATGATTTTGCCGCAATTGTCGCTTGAGAATGTCCACCACTGTAAGGAGATCCTGTTCCCATAATTCACCAATGTAAGAGGATTCTTCTTCCACTGTTCACTATTCTAAGCGGATCCTTCTCCCATTGTCCACTACCCTAGGGGGATTCTTCTCCTACTGTCCACCAATGTAAGGGGATCCTTTTCTTACTGTCCGCTCATTTAAGGGAATCCTTCTCCCACTGTCCACCAATGTAAGGAGATCTCTCTCCCACTGTTCACTATTCTAAGCAGATCTTTCTCCTAGTGTCCACTAGCCTAGGGGGATTTGTCTACCACTGTCTACCAATGTAAGGAGATCCTTTTCATACTGTCCACTAATCCAAGGGGATCCTTCTCCCACTGTCCACCAATGTAAGGAGATCTCTCTCCCACTGTTCACTATTCTAAGCAGATCTTTCTCCTAGTGTCCACTAGCCTAGGGGGATTTGTCTACCAATGTAAGGAGATCCCTTTTATACTGTCCACTAATCCAAGGGGATCCTTCTCCCACTGTCCCCCAATGTAAGCAGATCTTTCTCCCACGATTCTTCTTCCACTGTTCACTATTCTAAGCAGATCTTTCTCCTGGTGTCCACTAACCTAGGGGGATTTGTCTACCACTGTCTACCAATGTAAAGAGATCCTTTTGGCCACTAATCTAAGGGAACCCTTCTCCCACTGTCCACCAATGTAAGGAGATCCTTCTCCCACAATCCACCAATGTAAGGGGATTCTTCTTCCACTGTTCACTATTCTAAGCAGATCCTTCTCCCAGTGTCCACTAACCTAGGGGGATCCTTTTCTTACTGTCCGCTAATTTAAGGGGATCCTTCTCCCACTGTCCACCAATGTAAGGAGATCCTTTTCCTACTGTCCACTCATCTAAGGGGATATATTTCCTACTTTTCACTCATCTAAGAGAATCCTCCTACTGTCCACTAATCCATGGGGATCCTTCTCCCACTGTCCACTAATGCAATGAGATCCTTCTCCTATTGTTCACTAATCTAAGGGGGTTCATCTCCCAGTGTCCACCAGCGTAAGGGGTCCTTCACCAATGTACACTTATGTAAGGGGATACTTCTCCTATTGTTCACTAATGTAGGGGGATCCTTCTGCAGAGTCAACTAATGAATCCTTCTCCCACTGTCCACCAATATAAAGGGATCCTTCTCCCACTTTCCACCAATATAAGGAAGTCCTTCTCCCACTGTCCACCAATGTAAGCAGATTCTTCTCCCATTGTCCACTACCCTAGGGGGATTCTTCTCCTACTGTCCACCAGTGTAAGGGGATGCTTTTCTTACTGTCCGCTCATTTAAGGGAATCCTTCTCCCACTGTCCACCAATGTAAGGAGATCTCTCTCCCACTGTCCACCAATGTAAGGAGATCTCTCTCCCACTGTCCACCAATGTAAGGAGATCTCTCTCCCACTGTCCACCAATGTAAGGAGATCTCTCTCCCACTGTCCACCAATGTAAGGAGATCTCTCTCCCACTGTCCACCAATGTAAGGAGATCTCTCTCCCACTGTCCACCAATGTAAAGAGATCTCTCTCCCACTGTGCACCAATGTAAGGAGATCTCTCTCCCACTGTGCACCAATGTAAGGAGATCTCTCTCCCACTGTGCACCAATGTAAGGAGATCTCTCTCCCACTGTGCACCAATGTAAGGAGATCTCTCTCCCACTGTGCACCAATGTAAGGAGATCTCTCTCCCACTGTGCACCAATGTAAGGAGATCTCTCTCCCACTGTGCACCAATGTAAGGAGATCTCTCTCCCACTGTCCACCAATATAAGAGGATTCTTCTTCCACTGTCCACCAATGTAAGAAGATTCTTCTTCCACTGTTCACTATTCTAAACAGATCCTTCTCCCATTGTCCACTACCCTAGGGGGATTATTCTCCTACTGTCCACCAATGTAAGGAGATCCTTTTTTTACTGTCCGCTCATTTAAGGGAATCCTTCTCTCACTGTCCACCAATGTAAGGAGATCTCTCTCCCACTGTTCACTATTCTAAGCAGATCTTTCTCCTAGTGTCCACTAGCCTAGGGGGATTTGTCTACCACTGTCTACCAATGTAAGGAGATCCTTTTCATACTGTCCACTAATCCAAGGGGATCCTTCTCCCACTGTCCACCAATGTAAGCAGATCTTTCTCCCACAATTCTTCTTCCACTGTTCACTATTCTAAGCAGATCCTTCTCCCAGTGTCCACTAACCTAGGGGGATCCTTTTCTTACTGTCCGCTCATTTGAGGGAATCCTTCTCCCACTGTCCACCAATGTAAGGAGATCTCTCTCCCACTGTTCACTATTCTAAGCAGATATTTCTCCCAGTGTCCACTAACCTAGGGGGATTTGTCTACCACTGTCTACCAATGTAAAGAGATCCTTTTGGCCACTAATCGAAGGGGATCCTTCTCCCACTGTCCACCAATGTAAGGAGATCCTTCTCCCACAATCCAGCAATGTAAGGGGATTCTTCTTCCACTGTTCACTATTCTAAGTAGATCCTTCTC
Organism: Rana temporaria; assembly: GCF_905171775.1. Taxonomy (NCBI): domain Eukaryota; kingdom Metazoa; phylum Chordata; class Amphibia; order Anura; family Ranidae; genus Rana; species Rana temporaria. Next base: position 116,679 of record NW_024404518.1, on the reverse strand, counting down.
CCACTGTCCACCAATGTAAGCAGATCCTTCTCCCAGTGTCCACTAACCTAGGGGGATCCTTTTCTTACTGTCCGCTAATTTAAGGGGATCCTTCTCCCACTGTCCACCAATGTGGGGATACATTTCCTACTGTTCACTCAACTAAGAGAATCCTTCTCCTACTGTCCACTAATCTATGGGGATCCTTCTCCCACTGTCCACTAATCTATGGGGATCCTTCTCCCACTGTCCACTAATGCAATGAGATCCTTCTCCTATTGTTCACTAATCTAAGGTGGTTCATCTCCCAGTGTCCAGCCATGTAAGGGGATCCTTCTCCCACTGTCCACGAATGCAATGAGATCCTTCTCCTATTGTTCACTAATCTAATGGGGTTCATCTTCCAGTGTCCACCAGTGTAAGGGGGTCCTTCACCACTGTACACTTATGTAAGGGGATCATTCTCCTATTGTCCACTAATGTAGGGGGATCCTTCTGCAATGTCAACTACTGTCACTGTCAACTAATATAAATGAATCCTTCTCCCACTGTCCACCAATATAAAGGGATCCTTCTCCCACTGTCCACCAATGTAAGAGGATTCTTCTTCCACTGTTCACTATTCTAAGCAGATTCTTCTCCCATTGTCCACTACCCTAGGGGGATTCTTCTCCTACTGTCCACCAGTGTAAGGGGATGCTTTTCTTACTGTCCGCTCATTTAAGGGAATCCTTAACCCACTGTCCACCAATGTAAGAGGATTCTTCTTCCACTGTTCACTAATCTAAAGGGATATTACTCCCATCACCTTCTCCACTAATGTAGGGGGATCCTTCTCCTATTGTCCACTAATGTAGGGGGATCCTTCTCCTATTGTCCACTAATGAAGGGGGGTCCTTCTCCTATTGTCCACTAATGAAGGGGGATCCTTCTCCTATTGTCCACTAATGTAGGGGGATCCTTTTCCTATTGTCCACTAATGTAGGGGGATCCTTCTCCTATTGTCCACTAATGTAGGGGGATCCTTCTGCAATGTCAACTACTGTCACTGTCAACTAATATAAAGGAATCTTTCTCCCACTGTCCACCAATATAAAGGGATCCTTCTCCACTGTCCACCAATATGAGGGTCATAAAGCTTTACCTATAACAACTTAATAGAAATAATGTTCTTTTGCAAGGAACATACATTACACATTAATAATTATGCTACCACAATTAGTTTGTGCTGTGAATTGCCTCCAGTATTGCTCCTGTTTCTTCTTGCTGAAGACCAAATTTTGCTGAAGACCAAAACCCCTGAACACAGTAAAGCATAAAGCGGAACTAAACCCATCGATTTAAGGGTTTCAACATTCCTGGAATGCTAAATGTCACATTTGCTTGTGTTCTCAACCGGACTGTCAAATCATCAAATGGCCATTGTCATAACTGATCACATGTGCAGCACCATGGCAGTTGCAGAACAAACAGAAGCAGCTTTCCTGGCTGTAAAAGGAGGGTTTAAGTCCGCTTTAAGGCTGTTAGCAGATCGACCTCTACAAATTCAGCAGTGCCTAAAAATGGAGAGCAACTGAGCATGTGCAGAGCTGGGTGAGAGAGTGTATTACTGGATTTCATACAGCGTGGACACTTATTTTTAATGTTTTATATATCTATACCCGCAAAAAGGACCAGCCTGAAGTGATCTAGGACTTCATTTTCTGACTAAAGTTTCACTTTAACCATTAATGTGAGCGAACCCTACTATTTTTTTTTTCTGTACATATTTGATTTCTGGCCATTACGGTATTTCATTACAGATACTAAATATAATGTTGTTGTACAGAGCAGCCCTGGGTGTATCCTAAGCTGTAGATATAGTGATTAGTAGGGGTTCCTTGAGACTTGAAATTTGTATCAAGGGTTCCCCCATTTTAAAAGGGTTGAGAAAGGATGGCTTAGTGAATTGAGCCGATTACCTGTTTTTTTTTAACATTTTATTATATTATATATGTGTATTCCTCAGAAAAGGGAAGAGAGTATGAAGCACACACAAGCACTCATTGAATGACATGGTTTTATTTTATCTATACTTTATTGAAGAATAACCAATAATTAAAAAAAAAAAATCTTGTATAGCATTTCTACTTGTTTTTCTAAGATCAATAAAATGTAAGAAAATGAACAAGGTTGACCACACATCTGACGACATTCATGACAGATAATAGGTGACTGAAGAATGTATCCATTTGATTGCACGATAGTAGATCATTTCAGTAAGGGGGGGGGGGTTATATGAATGTTGGGTAGGGGCTGTAGGAGGTCTAAGGAACTAGAATTATAGTTTTAAAGGACGGACCGTGCAAGTCTCCAGGGTAGGCAATATTGAGACTTGGCGTCTGTGTCCTCAAGTATTTCTTAAGTATCTAGAGGTATAGTATTTAAAGGACGGACCATGCAAGTCTCCTGGGTAGGCAACTTTGAGATATGGTTTCTGATTCCTCAAAAAATGTTTTAAGGATTGTCAAGTACAGTTTTAAAGGAGGGACCGTGCAAGTCTCCAGGGTAGGCAACATTGAGACTTGGTGTCTGGGTCCTCAAGTATTTCTTAAGGATCTAGAGGTATAGTTTTAGAGGACCAACTATGCAAGTCTCCTGGGTAGGTAACTTTAAGATATGGCATCCAGGTCCTCAATAATTTCTTAAGGATCTAAAGCAGGGGTGCCCAACCAGTGGCCTGCGGAGCCCTCTGATGTGGCCCGCGGAGCCCTCTGATGTGGCCCACAACCTCCTGCTCTGGGATGTAATAAAATAGAATAGAATACTGTTATTAAAGGTACGTTTTTATTATTAAAATCACAGTGTGTGTGTGTATATATGGGCATATCTGTTCTGCAGTGGTTACTGGGCTGCTTTCAAACTGATCCACAGGTACAGAGAAGTGCACCTGGGCGTTACCTGCACTTTGTCATAGAATTCTATTACCTGCGAGTTTGGTGTGCTGAGAGTATAGTGGGCGCTATAGAGCCGAGTGGGCTCCCATCCACTTACTCCACTCATTATGGCCCACGACCGGTTACCAAGTCGCTTAAGTGGCCCTTGCTCTTCAAAAGGTTGGGCACCACTGATCTAAAGCTATAGTTTTAAAGGACAGACTATGCAAGTCAACTGGGTAGACAACACTAAGACTTGGCGTCTGCATCCTCAAGAATTTCCTAAGAATCTAAAGGTTTTGTTTTAAAGGACGGACTATGCAAGTCTCCTGAGTAGGCAACATTGAGACTTGGCATTTGGGTCTTTGAGAATTTCTTAAGGATCTAGAGCATAGGTGTCAAACACAAGGCCGGTGGGCTGAATCCGGCCCGCCAGGCCATTTCATGTGGCCCTCCAGCCCTCCTCTGATTTTACTCCCGGCCCTTACTTTCTGCTTTCAAGCAATGCATCCAGCTTCTTCCCAGCAGCAGCCTAAGGAAAGGGGGTGCACTGTGATGTAAGGGAGAGTGTGGGACTCAACTTCTGATGGTGGGGTGACTCTTGACATCTAATGTAAGGGGAGGGGATGCGCTGGACATCTAATCTTACAGATACAATCGGCCCTTTTGAGGGCAATCATAATGCTGATGCGGCCCACCATGAAATTGAGTTTGACACCCCTGGTCTAGAGATATAGTATTAAAGGATGGACCATGCAAGTCTCCTGGGTAGGCAACTTTGAAACTTGGCGTCTGGGTCCTCAAGAATTTCCTAAGGATCTAGAGGTTTTGTTTTAAAGGACAGACTATGCGAGTCTCCTGAGTAGGCAACATCGAGACTTGGCATTTGGGTCCTTGAGAATTTCTTAAGGATCTAGAGGTATAGTATTAAAGGATGGACCATGCAAGTCTCCTGGGTAGGCAACTTTGAGACATGGCGTCTGGGTCCTCAAGTATTTCTTAAGGATCTAGAGGTATACTTTTAGAGGACCGACTATGTAAGTCTCCTGCTTAGGTAACTTTAAGATATGGCATCCAGGTCCTCAAGATTTTCTTAAGGATCTAAAGTTATAGTTTTAAAGGACAGACTATGCAAGTCAACTGGGTAGACAACATTCAGACTTGGCGTCCGGGCCCTTGAGAATTTCTTAAGGAGCTAAAGGTATAGTTTTAAAGGACAGGCCATGCAAGTCTCCTGGGTAGGCAATATTGAGACTTGGCATCTGGGTCCTCAAGAGTTTCCTAAAGGTTTGGCTTTAAAGGACGGACCATGCAAGTCCCCTGTGTTGGCAACATGGCATCCAGATCATCAAGAATAGTATAATTTATCATGGCTAAATTGAATTGATTGTACCATTAATAAATCCTCATCAAGCAACCTTAATTATATAGCATATAACTGTAATTATATGCTAGGTTATCTATTGATCTGTGAAAGTGACCAGAGCCGGACAAATCTCTGGAGCCATGTAGACAAAGTGTTGATAGACCTACAGCAGGTGATTAAAGGGCAAGTACACCCAAACATGATATTTGATAGCTTTTTTAGAGTTGGACCACCTGTCAGTTTAATTTATTTTTTGGGCCTTTATTGGTGAGATCTCTGTGCCGAGTTTCTGGGTTTCCACAGTTGCTGTGAACATGATGAGAATCTTCTGTTCTCCCAGTAATTTTTTTTTTTTTTAAGTATTTTATATGATGGAGAATGTAACAGAAGGAGCTGGAATACACAACGGTGAATGGGAACAGCCAAAACTGGCACAGGGACAGTAGGATACTTCAATAGCAAAATCTCCCTGCTGGGCTCCATCTAATAAATACATAAAATTAACCATAAAAAATAAAAATAAAAATAATAAAAATTAAACTACAATAAAACATATAAACAATAAAAAAAAATCTTAAACTTCACTTTTAAAAGGATTGACCCTTTAAATAGCCCTCAAGCTGCAAATTTATTTTTAACATTTTGAAAAAGTCTACATAAAAATATATGAAAAGGGTGCAAAAAAATAATAAGAAAACCTGGCCTGTAATACCTGGAATTCAGGCTTTCTTCAGCAGCAGGTTACTAGACCAATGGTGAGGCATTGGTCATGTGGTTTCTCCCTAAGTGGACTGGAATTAAAACTAGCCAATCAGAAGATCTACCTGATCTGCTCACATGACCAGCTGCTGAGAATGATGGCAGAACAAGCTTTTTCAACATTTTCCTTAACATTTTCATACCAAATTTTTGCTGTATTTTTTTTAAATAAAGAAAGCGCAGTCCCAGAGATTTGAACTTTTTTTTTTATTTCCATAGGTGTAAAAGTGGAGGTTTACCTAGATATAAGACATTGGAGAATAAAATAATTACGATACTACTGCATAATATCAGCTAATCCAAACATTAATGGTTAATCCACCGATTTTTCCTTGTGCAGTTCCCATTGCTGAGCAGTGCCATCTAGTGGTGGTTTTAATCCTCTGTCCAATGCGGTAGTGAATACGGAAATGCGGTAGTGAATACGGAAATGCGGAAGTGAATACGGGCCACTCGGCTCCTCAGAACCTCACCTGTGACATTTTTTGTTCTCACAGGTTAAGGGTCTCAGGGACAGAGGGACATGCTGACATCACAGGCTGGTGAGAAGACCCTTACCTTCATACTCTGACATCCTTAAGCAACCTGAAGGAGAAGAACGAGAGTGGTTAACGTTGTGTAAGGTCAGATAAATACACAATAATGCGCTAAATTATACTGGTAGAGTCATTCAAATGTAATCATAATATTGAATCATCATTAAACCTAAGCACCTTCTCTGGCAAGTTAAATCATTTTACAACATATGGCCACATGTTTGGAGACACTTATCCATTACATCAACCTCTATGGCCAAAAGTATGTGCCTTCCTTCCCCTCCAAATAATTGAGCTCTGGCGTTTTTAGTGAAGGATACTGGTCCGTCCATAAGGGTGCAGGAGCGCCACCCCCTCCCTCTCCTGTCACTCTCTAATCCCCATAGATAGATTCTAGCATTGCATGAATCTATCTATGGTCGCTGCTGACGCCCCCTATTCAGGTGTCCGGCCCCTTTTTGGTCACCGGGCACCTGAATTACAGCGGTGGGGGTGTTTTTTGGAAGCACCTGATTAGAGCCTTTGGTTCTAATAGGTATCCAAAAAAGTGAGAAGCGGGCGCAATGCTGTGTGTTCCTTCTCACTCAGATCAATGTTAGCAAAGCCAAAGTAATTCACTTTGCTAATATTGACCCCGCCACTCAGGTTGCGGGTCTGTTACCGGTCGCCTGATTGGCTGAAACGTCAGGCATCCAATCATAGGAGAGGAGGACGGGAGAAGATACATAGAGGGGAGAAGACGAATGGAAGACACCGCTCGCCGTCACCCGCTGCCCCACCGAGACAGGGTACGTTCCGGGCAGATGGCGAGCGGGGGGAGGGGGGATCACAGTGGCAGCATTGGATGGCAGAGTGGCAGCATTGGGAGCATTTGATGACAGTGGCAGCATTGGATGGCACAGTGGGAACATTGGATGGCACAGTGGCAGCATTGGAACATTTGATGGGCACAGTGGCAGCGTTTGATGGGCACAGTGGCAGCGTTTGGGCACAGTGGCAGCGTTTAATGGGCACAGTGGCAGCATTTGATGGGCACAGTGGCTGCGTTTGATGGGCACAGTGGCTGCGTTTGGCACAGTTACAGTGGCTGCAATTGATGGGCACAGTGGCAGTATTTGATGGCACAGTGGCTGCAATTGATGGGCACAGTGGCGGTATTTGATTGCACAGTGGCTGCATTTGATGGCAGAGTTTCAGTGGCAGCGTTTGATGAGCACAGTGGCAGCGTTTGATGGGCACAGTGGCAGCGTTTGATGGGCACAGTGGCAGCGTTTGATGGGCACAGTGGCAGCGTTTGGCACAGTTACAGTGGCTGCGTTTGATGAGCACAGTGGCTGCGTTTGATGGGCACAGTGGCGGCGTTTGATGGGCACAGTGGCGGCGTTTGATGGGCACAGTGGTGGCGTTTGATGGGCACAGTGGTGGCCTTTGATGGGCACAGTGGTGGCGTTTGATGGCCACAGTGGCGGTATTTGATGGCACAGTGGCGGCATTTAATGGCACAGTGGCTGCGTTTGATGGCACAGTGAGGCTGCAATTGATGTGTTTTTTTTTTAGAACTGTTCAATTTGTTTGCGCCCCCCAAAAATTTTGAGCACCAGTCGCCACTGATGCTGGTTATTCTACACCATAAAACTTTTCCAACCTTGTTGTAATAGTTTGGTAATAGTTTGGTAAAGGCTCTGTTTCTGTTCCAGCACGATTGTGTTCCTGTGTACAAAGCCAGCTCCAATAAGACATGGTTTGATGAGTCTGGTGTGGTGGAAAATGAATGGTCTACACAGAGCCCTGACCTCAGCCCTACTGAACATCTCTGAGATGATTTAGAATGAGCCAGATCTTCTCATCCAACATCTCCATTAAGATATGGTTTGGTATGAAGGAACTTGAGTGGACTGCTTAGAGCCCTGATCTCAACCCTACTGACCACCACTGGAATGAATTGGAATGAGCCAGGTCTTCTCAGCCAACACATCCATAAACACATGGTTTGATGAGCTTGGTGATCCTGGTTAATGGTTCCTGTCCACCTATTCAATATCAGTAAGGAAAGAACATTGGAATTTTATATTATGAGTTACAGTGGCACCTCGGATTGCGAGTAACGCTTTTAATGAGCATTTCGCAACACAAGCACTGTATTTAAAAAAATCCTAACTTGGTTTGCTATTGTTGTCTCGCATAACGAGCAGGATTCAAGCCAAAGCGGTGTGCTGTGCCGCGTTTGGCCTGAGGTGGGGAGGCGGCGGAAAGGTCAGAGGACAGCTCGGCTGACCTCAGCAAACCTCAGGAGCGGAGTCATTCCGAGGTTTGCCGAGGTGTCCTTGGGCCTTACCGGCTGTATCCGAGGCTCTCCGGCACCCCCCCCCACCTCTGGCCACATGCGGTATTGCATGCCATTAACGTCAATGTGGAACAAATTATTTTCGTTTCCATTGACTTCAATGGGGAGACTGGCTTAGATATGCGAGTTCTTTGGATTACGAGCATTCTCCTGGAATAGATAATGCTCGTAATCCGAGGTTCCACTGTATATGTGTCTGCTGTATGTATGATGGTTTTAGGTCATTTTTATCTTTCATATACTCGTGACTTCATCAGTAGTGTGGAAAAACTTGAGTGGACCTCACAGATTTTGACCTCAACCCTACTGAATACCTTTTGAAATAAATAAATTGGAAAGCAGATTATGATCCAGGGTGTCTAGTCCATCATCCATACCTAACCTCACAAATGTTCTTCTGGCAGAATGGACACACATTCCCACAGACACTCTAAAATCTTGTGGAGAGCCTTCCCAGAGGAGTACAGCTGTTCTTGCAGTTTTAATAACCATAGATTTGGAAAGTGATGTCCGATGAGCTCATATAGGCGTCATGGTCAGATCTCCACAACCTTTTGGCCATAGAAATGTATTGGCACAGTTTGCGACATAATACTTCGCTATTGTTTCTGTTTAAAATGCAGGACTTTCTTTGAGCATTATAGCTAAAATATAGGACAGTACAACAGTTGGGCCCAGTATTTAAAAGCCAAGGAAGAGTCTTGACCATTGGTTGCAAGGTAAGGCCATATAGTTAACCAAAGGAGAGAGGAGATTTTCCAATGCCCTTGCCTGGGAAGGGAAATTCTCTCCTGGTATGCCGCGTACACACGATGGGAAATTCCGACAAGAAAAGTCAGATGTGAGCTTTGGCCGGAAATCCTGACTATGGGCTAGATTCAGAAAGAATTTACGTCGGCGGATCTATTGATACGCCGCGTAAGTTCTAGGATGCGCCGGCGTATCTTTTTCCTGTATTCAGAAAGCAAGATACGCCGAAATTTGGCTAAGATACGACCGACGTAAGTCTCTTACGCCGTCGTATCTTAGTTGCATATTTACGCTGGCCGCTAGGTGGCGCTTCCATAGATTTACGCGTCGAATATGGTAATGAGCTAGATACGCCGATTCACGAACGTAGTTGCGCCCGGCGTATCTATATACGTCGTTTGCGTAAGGCGTCGGACCGGCGTAAAGTTACCCCTGCTATATGAGGCGCAGGCAATGTTAAGTATGGACGTCGGGACAGCGTCGAATTTTCCGTCGTTTCCGTAAGTCGTCCGTGAATGGGGCTGAGCGTAAGTTACGTTCACGTCGAAAGCATTGACTATTTGCGGCGTGATTTCGAGCATGCGCACTGGGATACTTTCACGGACGGCGCATGCGCCGTTCGTTAGAAGCATCAAATACGTGGGGTCACTAGTAATTAGCATACAACACGCCCCCTACCAGCCTATTCTGAATTAGGCGGGTTTACGCCGGCCCATATACGCTACGCCGCCGTAACTTTGGGCGCAAAATCTTTCTGAATACAGGACTTGCCTGTCAAAGTTACGGCGGCGTACCGTATATGCGATACGCTATGCCCGCCTAAATCTCTCTGAATCTAGCCCTGTGTGTAGGCTCCATCTGAGTTTTTCTGTCGGAATTTCCGCTAAGAAAAATTTGAGAGCTGGTTCTCAAATTTTCCGACGAGAAAAGTTCTTGGAGGAAATTCCGCTCGGCTGTATGCAATTCCGATGCACCAAAAACCACGCATGCTCTGAATCAATTCGACTCATGCTTGGAATCATTGAACTTCATTTTTCTCGGCTCGTTGTAGTGTTGTACGTCACCGCGTTCTTGACGGTCGGAATTTTGTGTGACCGTGTGTGCGCAACACAAGTTTGAGCCAAAATTCCGTCTGAAAAAAATCCACGGTTTTCTTGTCGGAATTTCCGATTGTGTGTATGCGGCATAAGAGTAAATATGGGAAAAAGGTGTCTCCACTGATGCTTGTTTCCCTAATAACCCAAAATGTTCAAAATCCAAGTGAGAAAGTGAGGTGAAATCTTCTGAACAGGGGCACAGACAGCAAAACAAATGTTACAGAGGTGATAACCCTTTCCTATGTTTTCCAAAAAACGTAAACATTTTTTTTTTGGCTGGAGCTACATTTAAAAAATGTACCTGTTCCAACATACAAACAGATGCAACTGAACCACTTGCCGACCAGCTCACGCCGATTTACGTCGGCAGAATGGCACGGATGGGGAAATGCCAATGTAAACAAGCATTTCCCCATTCTTCCTAGTGACAGGACACTGATCACAACTCCCTGTGATCGCGAGTGGTGATCAGTGTCCTGTCACACGTGGCCCACCCCCCCTACAGTTAGAACACATCCCTAGGACACACTTAACCCCTTCCCCGACCCCTTCACTGCCAGTTACGTTTACAGAGTAATATGTGCATTTTTATAGCACTGATCACTGTATAAATGTGAATGGTCCCCAAATGGCGCCAAAAGTGTCCGATGTGACCACCATAATGTCGTGGTCACGATAAAAATCGCTGATCACCGCAATTACTAGTGAAAAAAAATATATTAATAAAAATGCCATAAAACTATCCCCTGTTTTGTAGACTCTTATGCCGCGTACACACGTTTTTTGTGATGAAAAAAACACGACATTTTTAAAAACGTCATTTAAAATTACTGTGTGTGGAAAAAACGTTGTTTTATGTCTTCTGAAAAACGTCAAAAAAAAATTGGAGTATGCTTAAATTTTTTGTCGTTTTTCAAAACGTCGTTTTTTGTGTCATGGGCCGTGTGTGGGCTAAAACGACGTTTTTAAACACGCGCATGCTCAGAAGCAAGTTATGATGCGAGCTTGAATGGGACAGAGTGCCGCCGTACGTGCTGAACGTAACCGCGCTTTGCTAGAGCATTTTGAAAAAACGATGGTGTGTAGGCAACGTAGTTTTTTTAAAATGAAGTTTAAAAAACAGTTTTTTTTTCATGCTAAAAATTACGTTTTTTTTTTCATCACAAAAAACGACCGTGTGTATGCGGAATAACTTTTGCGCAAACCAATCAATATAAGCTTATTGCGTGTTTTTTTTTTTACCAAAAATATGTAGAATACGTATCGGCCTAAACTGAGGGAAAAAAAAAAAACGTTTTTTTCATATATTTTTGGGGGATATTTATTATAGCAAAAAGTAAAAATATTGCTTTTTTTTTTCAAAATTGTCTCTCTATTTTTGTTTATAGCGCAAAAAATAAAAAACGCAGAGGTGATCAAATACCACCAAAAGAAAGCTCTATTTGTGGGGAAAAAAGGACGTCAATTTTGTCGTACGACCGCGCAATTGTCAGTTAAAGCGACGCAGTGCCGAATCGCAAAAAGTGCTCTGGTCTTTAGCCAGCCAAATGGTCCGGGGTTAAGAACAAGCCTACAGTCCCTATCTTGTTTGTAACCCGGGGACCGCCTGTATATGACTATTTTAAAACGGTTTGGGTAAAAATTCAATAAGGTATTTTTTTTTTCATGAATAAATAGATAATGATGAGCGCGATGCAGTTCTATATCTCTGCAATATGTAAATGTTTTCCTAGGAACCTCGTATCCAATTCCAAATGTTTGTGTTGTCGGTGGTTGAATCCGTAGTGTTTGGCACCACTGTTTCTCTTTTTGGGTTTTTGCCATTGATTTCTTGGTCTGTTGTATGACAGTGCCAACTCTTTTGTTGCTGATGTATAACAACATAGGTTTGTTTTGGCGCTACAAAGTTTTGCCATTAAAGTAATTCTCCGTGTGAGATTTATGAGGGTTGTAATGTTATTCTTGGGGATGGAGAATTGGGTTCATAGTTAGAGTAAGGGTTTAAATTAAGGCAGTGGGCTCCAAACTGTGGCCCAGGGGCCAGATGCGGCCCTTTACTTTCTTTTATCTGCCACTTGGGGCATTATTCCCCCCTCCACCATCAGAAACAGTCTGGCATAGTTCCTGCCACTGACAATGGGGCAGTATGCCCACTGACACCATGGATCGGGCATTATTCCTCCCACTGACACCATGGATCGGGCATTATTCCTCCCACTGACACTAACTGTGGGACACTATTTTTCCCACTGAAACCAATGATGGGACACTATTTCTCACTGACAATGATTCCAGCAGCGGCGGTCGGTCCATAGAGGGCGCTGGAGCGACGCCCCCTCTGGCTCCGCACCGCCACTGAAAATAACATATATTCATGCATTGCATGCGTTGTATTATGAAACCCTCGTAAACTGCGTTACTCACAATCTGAGGTATTACTTTACACAGAACCGGGAAGTATAACATATATATACTGTATATATATATATATATATATATATATATATATATATATATATATATAAGCTTAACCTTTAATATCACGTTAAAGCGATATTAAAGCCTTGTGTTTTTTTTTTTTTAATTAACAAACATGTTATACTTACCTGTTCTGTGCCGTGGTTCTGCAGAGAGCAGCCCAGACCCTCCTCTTCTCAAGTCCCCCGCTGGTGTTCCTGGCTCCTCCCTTCTGCCAGGTGCCCCCACAGCAAACATGTTTCTGTGGGGGCACCAAAGCAGGCGTGCTACTGAGCCACGTCCCTGTGTGTCCATTCACACAAGGCTCACCCCCCCCCCCCCCCCGGCCTCCTTTGCTATGATTGACAGCCAATGGCTCCCGCTGCTGTCAAAAGCCAATCAGGAGTGCGAGTTCCTGGAGAAGCAAGGCTCTCGTGGGCATCGCTGGATCGAGAGGGGGCTCAGGTAAGTATTAGGGTACTGCACACAGAGGGCTAGATTCAGAGAGAAGATACAACGGCGTATCTCCAGATACGCCGTCGTATCTCTGAGTGCACAGGGTCGTATCTATGCGCCTAATTCATAGAATCAGTTACGCATAGATTTCCCTAAGATCCGACCGGCGTAAGTGACTTACACCGTCGTATCTTAGGCTGCATATTTACGCTGTCCGCTAGGTGGCGCTTCCCTATATTTACGCGAGGAATATGCAAATGAGCTAGATACGCCGATTCAGAAACGTACGTCCGGCCTGCACATTTTTTTTATGTCGTTCACGTTAGGCTTTTTTCGGCGTATAGTTACCCCTGCTATATGAGGCGTATCCTATGTTAAGTATGGCCGTCGTTCCCGCGGGTCGAGTTTTGAAAATTTTGCGTAAGTCGTTCGCGAATAGGGCTGGACGTAATTTACGTTCACGTCGAAAGCAATGGCGTTTTGCGGCGGAATTTCGAGCATGCGCACTGTGATTTTTTAACGAGCGGCGCATGCGCCGTTCGTAAAAAACGTCAAATACGCGGGGTCACAGTTAATATACATAAAACACGCCCACATCATCCACATTTGAATTAGGTGGGCTTACGCCGACACAGATACGTTACGCCGCCGTAACTGAGGGCGCAAGTTGTTTCTGAATACAGAACTTGCGCCCTAAATTACGGCGGCGTAACGTATCTGAGATACGTTACGCCGGGCACATAGATGGACCATTCTATCTGAATCTAGCCCAGAATATTTTTTACGTTCATGCAAAGAAAGATGAAGATAAAAAACCTTGTGCCTTTACAACCACTTTAAGGATTAGAGGTTGTGCCAAGGGTTCTTTTTAGGGTTATTGTACAATGTAATTTAATTTATAGAAAATCTAACTGGGACATCAAAATTTGCATGTCAAAAACATGGGCATTTATGTCCCATGGCCAACACTGACTAGTTTTGTTGTCTTCCTAATGGGCATCTACAACGAAATATGAAGGGAAATGCTTGTGTGTAGAAGCGGGCATCATTTGACCCCATGTAAGGGCAAAAAAGCTCTACCAGCTCCATTGATGTGACTGGACCGCAATTATGCCACCTAGTGGTCACAGAGGTCCTATGCAAATAGAAGTTCTTGGAGGGGTATTTATCTTTCAGCTTGCATCTGTATTGGCCTGACTAAGGTTTATATCACCCTATCTCTTAATGCATGATGGGTTCTGTTAATGACTCCCCCTCCTTCCCACACAATGGGGCAGATTCACGTACAGCCGTGCAAAATTGTGCGGGCGTAACGTATCTGATTTACGTTACGCCTCCGCAACTTACACGGGCAAGTGCTGTATTCTCAAAGCACTTGCTCCGTAAGTTGCGGCGGCGTAGCGTAAATCACCCGGCGAAATCCAAATTCGGCGGGTAGGGGGCGTGTATCATTTAAATCAAGCGCGTCCCCCGCGCCGAACGAACTGCGCATGCGCCGTCCGTAAAATATCCCAGTGTGCATTGCTCCAAATGACGTCGCAAGGACGTCATTGGTTTCGACGTGAACGTAAATGACGTCCAGCCCCATTCACGGACGACTTACGCAAACGACGTAACTTTTTAAAATTTTGACGCGGGAACAACGGCCATACTTAACATTGTTGCGCCGCACTTATGCCACCATATAGCAGGGGCAACATTACGCCGGGAAAAGCCTAACGTAAATGTCGTAACTTTACTGCGTCGGCCGCGCGTACGTTCGGGAATTCGCGTATCTAGCTAATTTGCATACTCAACGCGGAATTCGACGGAAGCGCCACCTAGCGGGCAAAAAAAAAAAATTGCAGTTTATATCCGACGGCGTAAGAGACTTGCGCCTGTGGGATCTAATGGATATCTATGCGTAACTGATTCTAAGAATCAGTCGCATAGATACGACGGGTCAGATTAGGACTTACGACGGCGTACATGGCGCTGCGCCGTCGTAAGTCCTTTGAGAATCTGGGCCATTATTTCTCACCATCAACTCAACCCTCTATTGCTTTGGTTGTCTGTTGGTCCCTTGTACTTTGGGGTATGGGGGGAGCATGTGACCTTCTCTTCCTCCCTAGATGCAGTGCTCAGGCCAGTCCCCTTGCCTGAACATTGTCACATAGGGGCATATAGGATGCCAGCTATCAAGAGAACCTGTCATTTTGGCAATCGGACCTATACAAGATATAGAGGACTGGGCCCATGCCAGCTTTCAGTAATGCATGCAGTGGAATGAGCATCTTTCATAATGGATCAATAACCTGATGATTTAAGCATATAAAAAATAAATAAATAAATAAATAAATAAATAATAAAAAAAAAGAATATATTTTTTGGAAGATTGCATTGGCACAATATGAAAAAATGTGCCATATCTTGCTAGCATTCTGTACTTTTCAGTGGTGAACTCTAGGGGGCGTACAATTTAAATACTGAGACATTTAAGGGAGAATTCACTAAAAACTTTTTTTTTTTTTTAATAGCGTAAGGGAGGGCTATTTTTATGTTTTTGCCCTCTGTGTCCCGTTGGTGATATTCCCCTTCACTTCCTTTTCCTTAACCAAAAGACATACATAAGGAAACCCCTCCAAAGTTTGGGGTTATCACCAGAACTAGTGTCCCCATTAGCAGATTTCTCCTCTATTCCTGTTCTGGGGACAACCCAAATTTTTTTTTTTACTTTTGGTGTAAACAGGACAAATAGAAAAAATGAATCTCCCCAACGGGTGGTACAGACAGCAATAAAAACCTGACAGGTGTTTTAATCCCTCTCCATTCTATCTAAAAATGTTTTGCCTTTAGTTTTACTTTAAGGGTGAGCTCCAGGAGCAAAAACATTTATTGAAATATATTCCTCAACAGCCACAAGGAAAATAAATCCTCTTTGTGTGCACCACATGTCTTACAAACCCAGATATTACCTTGTAAAGTTAGCAGTGACATCATCACTGGGCTGTACAGAGTCAGAGCTGTGGGAGGGGTCCCAGCAGCTCCACCTACCTGGAGAGAACTACAGGAGGAGGCGGAGACAAGACCAGTCCCCCTGCATAAGGAGAAAGAGCAGAGCTGTGGGAGGGGCCCATCAGGCCCCACTCACTACAGGCTGCCTGTAGAAAACGACAGGAGGGGGCGGAGACAAGACCAGTCCCCCTGCACAAGGAGAAAGAGCAGAGCTGTGGGAGAAGCCCATCAGGCCCCACTCACTACAGGCTGCCTAGCATTGACATCATCCCTGGGCTGTACAGAGAACAGAGCTGTGGGAGGGGTTCCAGCAGCTCCACCTACAGGCTGGCTGCAGAGAACTACAGGAGGGGGCGGAGACAAGACCAGTCCCCCTGCACAAGGAGAAAGAGCTGTGGGAGGGGCCCATCAGGCCCCACCCACTACAGGCTGCCTGCAGAAAACTACAGGAGGGGGCGGGGACAAGACCAGTCCTCCTGCACGAGGAGAGAGACCAGCAGTGAGCGGTCTTTATTACAGGAAGCTCCTGCACAGAGGTGACGTTTTACACTGGATGAGGGCAAACTCTTCAAATATGGATGGCAAGACAAAAAAAGCAAAGAGAGACCAATGTTTGTCTTTACTTTGCCGAACGTTATTTTTATTTTTTTGAGAATGCTGGTTGCCTGGCTGGTCATGCTAATCCAGAGGCAGGCAAATAATATTTTAAGAAGGCGCATACAAGCTTCAAGTGGTTGTAAAGGCTGAAGGTTTTTTCCTTCACATATCCTGTGTACTGTATGAAGGTAAAAAACCTTTAGTGTGCAGCTCCCCCCTAATACTTACCGAAGCCCGATCTCGATCCAGCGATGTGCACGAAGGCTCAAGGTCCTACCGAGTCTCTCCCTCCTGATTGGCCGAGATGCAGCAGCAAGAGCCATTGAATCCCACTGCTATCAATCACAGCCAGTAAGGCCAAAGCAAGGGGGGGAGGGGCTGAGCAGAGAGTCAGCTCGGGAGCAAGCATGCCTGAGTGCCCCCCACAGCAAGTAGCTTGGGGGGGGGGGGGGGGGATTACAGATTACCGTATTTATCGGTGTATACCGCGCACTTTTTTCCCCTTAAAATCAGGGAAAAATCGTGGGTTCAAGATATACGCCGATTCCCTGCTGTCTCCGACATTGTCCGAGCTGAGTGTACTGCGCACTCGGCTCCGCCTGCAGCCACGCGAGAGGAGCCGAGTGAAGCCGAGAGCGCAGGAAATCCGGCTCTGCACAGCGCGCCAAATTCGAACACACGACGCTGCAACCCCTCGACGGACCCCGACGCAAACGGACACCCACAAGGCTCGACAGACCCCGCCGCAGACGGGACACCCACAAGGCTCAACGGACCCCGCCGCAGACGGACACCCACAAGGCTCGATGGACCCCGCGCAAGGCCGCAGACGGACGCCGGCCGTCGATGGACGCCGGGCAAGACAGCAGATGGACACCGCGCAAGGCCGCAGACGGATGCCGGACAAGGCCGCCGATCGACGCCGGGCAAGACATCCAAAATATACGTTTTTCCCTAAACTTCCCTCCTCAGCTTGGGGTGCGCCCTATACGCCGGCGCGTGGTATATGCCGATAAATACGGTAATTATGTATAACATGTTTGTTATTTTTTTAAATACATTTTTTTCCTTTACAATCCCTTCAGGTACCACTTCAAACAGTTTGCACACTTCCTATGTTATTTCAAGGTGTCCTCCCATTTTATATCTTGGACTACAGAATGATTATCCTTTATGTTGTAGAGATCTGAGAGTGGGGGGTGTTTTTTGAATAGTTTAGCAAAAGAGACTGGGCAGGGCTGACACCACTAAAACCGCAATAGATGAGTGCATTTCTGGATGATCGGCGGGTATTTTTCTGTGCTTGCAGGGGATTAAAACACAGGAAATGTGCATACATTGCATGTGACACATACATTTTAAACAGATTTCACAGCAAACGTGTCTTAATCCAGTAAACTGGCTTTCAGGCTCTACATTTTTTTGCACATAAATTTTACAGCATTTCTTCCTTTGGCCGGTTGTCATCGATATGCTGCAGGAACTATAAAGACCCAATAACACCTACTTGTACATTACAACACAGGCTGTAATATCCTCAATTAGCCTGTGGGCTAAATGAAAGAAATTTATTAGGCTACGGCAAATGTATTCTAGGTTCACATGTATGTGTTTTTTCACGCACGTTTTGCAGTGCGTTTTGCGCTTTTATACCCTTGTTTATTATGCCTTTTTGCATGTAGTGTTCATGCATTTCGCATATATTTTTTTTCTCTTTAAACACACTGTACATTGCTGGTTGCTAAGGAGAGGGCCCGAGAAGCCGGCCGATGCGTCCTTCACAACTGATGATCATCAGCTGTCAGCGGCAGAGGCGGCACCTTTAATTAGGCAAATTAGGCGGTCGCCTAAGGCCTCGCACTCACAGGGGCCTGCCTAACTTACCCAATGCATTACCCCAGTTTTGAGGGACAGGGGACCTTAACGCTGCTGTGCTCAGGCAGCGTTAAGAGCCCTGACTCAGGAACGGGGCCACCAGCGTCCCTAACAACCAGTGAATATCGGTGACACCACCCCTTGTGACATCAATGACCCAGCATTCCCTCAGTCAATGACGTCACAAGGGGGCAGGTTCACCAGGTGACAACTCCAGGTGGCCCCCCGCCCCTTAGTTATTAAAGAGCAGGATCTGGAGGCTGCTGTTAAAGTGGGCTTCCAGATTCCGATAAGCCCCCGGCACGCAGACCCCTCCCCCCCAACCAACCACTGGCCAGGGCTGTGGGGAAGAGGCTCTTGTCCTTGAATTATTTTTCCCATCATGGGCGTAAGTGGGGCCCCATGTCAACTTTTGCCTAAGGCCTCACAAAGCCTAGAGACGCCTCTGGTCAGCGGGGTTCCTGACCGCTAACAAAAATTGGCCCTTCGTCTCAAGGAGAAGATGGCACCGGGGGGAGAAGACTGCCCTGGAGGGAAAATAAACTACAGGAGGACAAAGGCATTGGTACCCGATAGAGAAGACACGTTGGAGCTACGAAGGGGGGGGGGCATTTTTTTTTATATAAAAGACTTGTCAAATCTTTTTTTTAGAACACTTCACTGCTTTTTGGAGTTACTTGGAAGAGCCTGGTATGATCTTCTTTTGCTGGGAATTTTTTTTATATTCAGCTGTCAGCGGGGAACCCCATTGACAGCTGATGACTTATTGGTCATTAAGGACACAGCGGTCGGCTTCCCGGCCCACTCCCTTAGCGACCAGTTATGTACAATGTTTCAGGAGGGAAGGGGACCTGCCGGGCTGCATGCTCAGATAATGGTCTGGTATGGATTTGGGGGGGACCTCACGCCTTTTTTTTTTCCTAAACATTTTTTTTTTTTTTTTACATTTTGGCTTGGGGGGGCTTGGGGTTTGGAGCTCCTCGGAAGAGCCTGGTATGATTTTCTTTTGCTGGCAATTTTTTTTACATTCAGCTGTCAGCGGGGGGAACCCCACTGACAGCTGATGACATATGGGTCGTTAAGGACGCAGCGGCCGGCCCGCTCCTTGGCAACCAGCTATGTACAGTGTTTAAACTGAAAAAAAAAAAATGAAAAACACATCAAAAATCGCATCACAAACACAAAATTTGCGTTTCTGGTATGATTCCGTCAAGAACGCGGTGACGTACAACACTACAACGCGCCGAGAAATTAAGTTCAATGCTTCCGAGCATGCGTCGACTTGATTCTGAGCATGCGTGTTTTTTTCTCCGTCGGAGTTCCATACAGACGAACGGAATTTCCGTTCTCTTTCTAAGTCCGTCTGAATTTCCGAATGAAAAACTCAGATGGGGCCCACACACGGTCAGAATATCCGATGAAAAAATTCCGTCTGACTTTTTTCATCTGAAATTCCGATTGTGTGTACACGGCATTCGTCTCTGCTTACACCATTTTTGATGACTGCATATATTCATGACACGTTCTCTTTAAAAGGAACCTCTACACTTAGCAAGCCCCCTGTAAGTTAAAGGAAACATGTTCTGAAATATACAATCCGCCATTGCAAATGCCAAAAGTACATTTCTGGTAAAAAAAAAAGTATATATATATATATATAGGAACGAAGTGTCAAGCCCTGTACACACAGCCGGGAATCCCGTCAGGAAAAAAAACGTTGGTTTTCCTGACGGGATTCCTGGCAAGCTTGCCTTGCAAAGCCGTGTATACAGACGGCCTCTCTAAAGAACCGCCGTTCTTTTGAATGGCAAGAACGCGGTGACATTATCGACTACGACGAGCCGGTGTTTTGTCACATTTGATGCCGTTGCCGCCATCTTGCTACACCCCACACTAGCCTTGTGTGCTACCGCGCATGCGTCAAAGTGTTATCGAGCATGCACGGTTTTTCACCGCATACAGACGACCGGTTTTCTAGGCAGGAAACACTCTGCCCAGAAACCCAGACGAGAAAATAGAGAGCAGGGTTCTCTATTTTCCCGTCGGAATTCCCATCTGTTTTCCTGACGGGAAAACTGCTAGGGAGTATACACACGGCCGGGATTCCCGGCCAAATGCTCTCCTTGCAGTTTTCCTGCCGGGAAAACCGGTCGTGTGTACAAGGCTTCAGAATTGGTCCGAGCAAGTGAAGGCAGAATTCCTGATCTCCATGTTTGTTCTAGAGTAGACCATTCATTTAGAAAGTGCAGAAGACAGAGACAACCAGAAAGCCAACGTTTTTAGAAGGAGGTCAACAATGGCAGCCTAAGGCCCCGTACTCACGACCAAACATGTCTGCTGAAACTGGTCCGCAGACCAGTTTCAGCAGACATGTTTGGCCGTGTGTTGGCCCGAGCGGACCATTTTGGGACGGATCGGACAGGTTTCCAGCGGACAACTGTTTCCCGGACTTGTTTTAAAACAGTCCGCTGGAAACCTGTCCGCCCGGACATGTACGGTCGTCTGTACAGACCTACCGTACATGTCCTGCCGCCCGCATCCCTCGCATGCGTCGAATGACTTCGACGCATGCGTGGAAGCATTTTTAAGGCGGCCCGCCCACGTCGCCGCGTCATTGTCGCGGCGACACCGCGTCATCGACGCGGCGACACCGCGGACACGCCCCGCGTAATGTTTACGCGCGGGCTTCTGTTCGATGGTGTGTATAGCCATCGAACAGAAGTCCCCGGGCAGTCCCCGGCCAGACATGTCCGATGGAAACGGTCTGCAGACCGTTTTCATCGGACATGTCCTGCCGTGAGTACAAGGCCTAAGTATTTCTCTCATGACAGGTTCTCTTTATAGATGGCTGTGCTTACAATCCCTACTGAAGCCTTGAACAGCACATGCCTCAAGTGAAGTGTTTGCAAGCATGCACGAAATGTGCTCAACATGATGAGGGAGGAGGACATGTCTTCCAGTGTGTTATGAAAGAAGGCAGGTCAGGGCTCCATTTAGATCAGCATACACCATACATTCCTGCCAGCTAATAGTAAGCAAGCCTGCAGAGCATGTACAGTCTAAAGCAAAATTCTCCAAACTGTGTCACAGGGGCCAGATGTGGCCCTTTGCTTGCCTTTATCCGGCCCTTTGGGCACTATTTCTCCCACTGACACCAACCGTGGGTCACTATTTCTCCCACTGACCCCAAAAGTGGGGCACTATTCCTCCCACTGACCCCAAAAGTGGGGCACTATTCCTCCCACTGACCCCAAAAGTGGGGCACTATTCCTCCCACTGACCCCAACAGTGGGGCACTATCCCTCCCACTAACACCAACCACAGGGGCCCTATTTCTCCCACTGACACCAACAGTGGGACCTTATTCCTCCCACTGTCATCAACAGTGGGACATTCTGGACTCCTACTGGCCACAGTCTGGCCCCTCTATACACCGATGGACAATAAACCAGCCCTTTGTTTAGAAAGTTTGGAGACCCCTGGTCTAAGGGGATGCCGAAGATGACTTCTTGGATAAAGTTACACACCACCCAGGCTATATTTAGGGAGCCAAAATGTTTTTAGGGGCTTTTTAATAGCAGTTTATTATAGGTCACACCTGACCATAGATCTTGCAAAGAAAGACTTCTTCCGCCCTTTGTAGCGCTGGGAGATGTCGCAATTAATCCTATGACTTGGAGGGAAGAGCAGCACACGCATGGCTTGGTTCAGCCAGGTCAAACCGAGATTTTGCAACAGATCGAAAAACCTCCATGAACATTACATTTGTGTGTCCAATAGAAGCTTCTTCTACAGCCAGCTTTTAAACCCTGTTGAAGGGGACGTCGTGGGCCCCCCGAAACGTGTTGGTTTTGTATTCTGATTTTATAAAAAGATTAGTTAACTTTTAATGGACTTGACTAACCTGTGTCACTCCCGTCTTTTCACTTTAATTTAATTTATTAATTTAAAGAATTCATTATTGCTCCCTTAACATGCTGACTTGCAGACCATTTATGCCCACTGAACACTTAAATTATTCACAAGATGTAAAAAGCTTCAAATAAGCTCTTATTGACCTCTGTAGCTGCATGTACTGTGGAGCAATTCATCCTCACAATTTACCTCTGTGAACATCACAATTGTGTGCCCAGTAGAAGCCTCATTTACAGCCAGCTTCCAAGCCCTGGGCTCCCGAAACACGATGGTTTTGTATTCTAACATTTTAACCTTTTTTGGACTTGACTAACCTGTGCCACTCCCGTGCGGTCTCTTTACTTTATGAACACTATTAAAGAATGTATTACTGCTCCCTAAACATGCTGTATGTTGACTGAGGCCTCTACACATGACCGGTTTTCTCGGCAAAAACCAGCAAGAAAACTGCTTCTTGCCGAGATTAGCGTTTGTGTGTACGAGGCTTTCAGGTTTCTCGTCAGGAAATCTGGCCAGAATCTCGAAGAGAAAAAAAGAGAACCTGCGCTCTTTTTTTCTCATCGAGATTCTTGTCGGCCTGTTTCCCGACGAGAAACCCGAGAATGTGTATACTTGTCGCCGTGGAAACCTGTGCATGTTTGAAATGACTTTGACGCATGCGCGGTAGCTTCCACGGCATAGGTAGGGTGAAGCAAGATGGCAGCATCGAATGCGATGAGCGCATGCTCATCGTACGCGATGACGTCACCACGTTCTTGCCTTTCAAGAGAAAAGGTCAGTGTGTACACTCGGGCGGCAAGAGCTTCTTGCCAAGTATCTCGTCAGGGAAAACAACGTTTTTTTCCTGACGAGATTCTTGCCTGTGTGTACAGGGCCTTACAGACCATTTATGCCTCTGACCTTTTAATTATTTACATATTCTTCAAAGACATAAATATGCTTTAATTTAAAAAAAAGCCCCTATTGACTGTAGATGCATGTATTGTGGAGCAATTCATCCTCACTGTTGTAAACATTACAATTGTGTGCCCAGTGGAAGCCTCTTTTACGGCCGGCTTCCAAGCCCTGATAGAGAAAGTCTTGCCCCCCGCCTTTTATTTGACTTATCTAACCAGTGCTACTTCTGTCTTTTTACTTTATAAAAAGAAGTTTAAAGAATTAATTATTGCTCCCTAAACATGCTGATCGATGACTTGCAGTCCATCTGAAGACTAAATTAGTTACATATTCTTCACAAGCAATAAATAAAGTTTAATTTAAAACAGGTCCTTATTGATCTCTGTAGCTGCATGTACTGTGGAGCAATTCATCCACACAGTTTACAGCAGAAGCACAATAATAGGTCAGGTCCTTCTCACACGCTTTTCTGCACCCACAGCAAAAACGCACTGCTGTTAGAAAAAGCACAGGGGTGCCATGAAATCCTCATGGCACCCCCACACACTGGAAACCACAGCATGTTTTCCTGTGCTGGGAACTGCATAGCACTATGCATTTTCCACGTGGCTGCGATTTTGGAAAAAGTGCAGGGACCTTTTCCCTGCATTTCACACAGGTATGGTGGAAGCCCATTCAAGTAGATTGCCACAGTGAAACCAACAATGTGAACTTAGCCTAGGTGCAACTGCACTGCATCTACGTTAAAGATTAGAAGCCTGGAAAGCTGCTGAGCCATTGCTGGGAAAGTGTGGAGCTGAGCAGCTGAGTCACTGCTGGGAGGAGGAAGCAGGGGGCGCTGAGCAGCTAAGTCATGTAGGAAGGAGAGAGCAGGTGAAGCTGAGTCGTTGGGTCACTTCAGGGAAGAGGGAGCAGGGCTTCGGAGCTGTTAAGCAACTTCAGGGAAGAGGGAGCAGGGCTTCGGAGCTGTTAAGCAACTTCAGGGAAGAGAGAGCAGGGGTACGGAGCTGTTAAGTCACTGCTTGGAGGAGGGAACAGGGGAACCTGAGCTGAAAAGTCACTGCAGGGAAGAGGGAGCAGGGATTTGGGGCTGTTAGGTCACTTCGGGGGAAGAGGGAGCAGAAGTATGGAACTGTTGAGGCACTGTAGGGAATAGGGTGCAGGGGTATGGAGCTGTTAAGTCACTTCAGGGAAGATGGAGCAGGGGTATGCTCTCCCTGCCGCCCCATGGCCAGGTTCCACAATGCACCCCCTCCCCGCCAACCACCCCCCCCCCCCTAATCAATGGAGAATGTGCGGCACGGTTAGTTCAAATATGTTTTTTTTTTTTTTACTTTATCACTTTTTTTATTTTTATTTATTTGTCGCTTACTTTTTTAAATTTTTGTATCATTTTCTTATTATTTTTCTTATTATTTTTCGTATTCTTTACTTTTTTATTTTATTAATTTAATAATTATTTCTTATTATTTATTTAAAAAAAAAAAATCACTTGACTTTTTTGCTATCACACAGGAGAAAACAATTTCCTGTGTGATAGCAATTGGAGGTATTTGCCCGCTGGGAAAAGGCCCGGCGGGCAAATGTTTGCTGGAATTCGGCCCGCTCGCGCCTACACACGAGCAAACATGTATGCTGAAACTGGTCCGCGGACCAGTTTCAGCATACATGTTTGCTCGTGTGTACGGGGCCTAACACGTAGAGAGCGTCCTGCCGCACAGATGTAGTTCCCAGGAGGGGGTGAGCACGTCACTGACCACCGCAGTAAAGCCTCCCATCACAGTGGTCAGTAACAATCAGACAAGCAGGAAGTGAACAGAACAGAGAAGAAATAGAGCAACTTCTGAGCAAAAACGAACAATGAGGAAGTGAAAAGAGGAATGTCTGCAGGTAAAGGATGCTTATTATGAAAAAAAATATTTTCCTTTACAACCCCTTTAAGTCACTTCAGGGAAGAGGGAGCAGGGGTACGGAGTTGTTAAAGTGGAGGTTCACCCGAAAACTAAATTTTTAACATTAGATTGAGGCTCATTTTGTCAAGGGGAATCGGGTGTTTTTTTTTTAAATTGAAGCTGTACTTACCGTTTTAGAGAGTTTTTCTCCGCCGCTTCCAGGTATGGGCTGCAGGACTGGGCATTCCGATTTGATTGACAGTCTTCCGACGGTCGCATCTATCGCGTCACGATTTTCCGAAAGTAGCCGAACGTCGGTGCGCAGGCGCCGTATAGAGCCGCACCGACGTCCGGTTCTCCCGGCTACTCGTGACGCGCTGTATGCGACCGTCGGAAGCCTGTCAATCAAGTAGGAACGCCCAGTCCCGAAGACCATACCCGGAAGCGGCGAAAAAGATCGCTCTCTAAAACGGTAAGTACTGCTTTGATTTAAAAAAAAACACCCGATTCCCCTTCACAAAATGAGCCTCAATCTAATGTTAAAAATTGTTTTTCGGGTGAACTCCCGCTTTAAGTCACTTCAGGGAAGAGGGTGCAGGGGCACGGAGCTGTTGAGTCACTGGAGGGAAGATGAAGCAGGGGTACGGAGCAGAGACAGTCGCCGAGGGACCCCAGAAGACGAGGTTCGGGCCACTCTGTGCAGAACGAGCTGCACAGCGGAGGTAGGGAATTAATTGTTTGTTGTTTTGATTTTTTTTAAATCAAACCTTTAGTGTCACTGCAGGGAAGAGGGGAGCAGGGGTATGGAACTGTTGAGTCACTGCTGGAAGGAGGGGTAGCTAAGAGCATTACTTCAAAGACTTAAAGTGTCACTAAACCCACACCATAAAAAAAACTACCAATAGATCACGTGACCAGCAGCAGAGCACTAGAAGCTCCTCCTGCATATGTTTTCCTGTGGACAGGCTGGGAAATATCTGGGTCATGTGACAGCTGTATATCCATTAGGAAAAAGGTATAGGTGTTTGTTTATTTTTTATGAAAATAATTTCAGTGTCACCATCCACATACAGAAATAGAAGGGACAATGTAAATTACACAGTTGTTGTTTAGTACCACTTTAAGTGCTTGAGGATTAATTACTCCACAGTGTCAGCAGTTACAGAGGTCAGTGAGGGCTTGTTCATTTACTTCTCGTTAAGAATGTTAATGTCCATAGCCTGGCCACAAATTCAATTAAATCTTTGCTTATAAATGTTAATTTAAATGATATCTGAAACGGTACAAATTTTTAGCAATTAGTAAGCATCTATCGAACTCAGCCAAGTAGTCTTCCCATTTTTGAAAAACGCCTGCTAAATGATTGCTAAATCTACAGACAGCACTGGCATTAAGATCTGTATTCAGCACTCCCAGAATGAAGGCGAGGAGCACTTAGAGGGCTTCAAGACAACTGCTTGATGTCCTTTAAATACTTGCTGAGCGTGATACTCTTGGGACTTGCATGTACAGAACTTAGTCATGGATCAACGTTTTATAAATTTAAATTTACACGATCGCAGTCTTAAGTATGGGGGAAAAGTTTATTTTTTATTTTTTATGTTGAATATTTTACGGGTGACAGGATGGCAATCGATTCCTAGAATCAAAGCTTCCACCAGGCTTGAAACCAAACCTTGCCGGAGTCATGGAGAATATGGCATTGAGACCCGGCACTGCAAAGAGCTGAACGAGAGGGAGCAGATGTCTGACACTCTTGGTGAGATATATGGCTGCATGTGACCAGGGCTTTTTTTCACTGGGAACGCAGGGGAACACAGCTCCGGCACCTCTAGCACTGCATGCATGTAATAGCAAGGGGTGCTGGGATATGCTGGAGGATCTATTAATGCCAGCTGCAGGGAGATCTATTGACGCTGGAAGGGGTCTATAGATGGAAGGGTCTGTTCCTGGTGGGAGATCTATTGTTGTTGTCTACTGTTGCTGGGAGGATCTATAGTTGAGGGAGGTGTCTATTGCTGCTGGGGGAGGGGGATCTACAGTTGAGTGAGGGGGTCTATTGTTGCTGGCTGCTAAAGGGTCTATTGATGTTGGCTGCTAGGTGATATATTTTTGCTGGGGGGGGGGGGGGTCTATTGTTATTGAAGTGGATTTTGTGTTTTGGATGTGGATGAAGTGTTTTGGTGGGGGCATCTATTGTTGCTGGGGATCTATTGGTGGTGGGATCTGAAATTGCTAGAAACATCTATTTTACTGCTTTTCTTGTTATAATTAATTAAATTCCATACCAATTACTTATCACTAAAAAAAAATGATAATTGATTCTGTATTCTCTAAAAGGTGCGGTACTGGGAGGTGGGTAGGGGTTGGTACCAAGGGATGTGCTCAAAGTTGGGTAGGGGGAGGAGACAAGGGGCAACTCAGAAGGGGGGAGCGGTACTGGGAGTTGGGTAGGGGTGGTACCAAGGGATGTGCTCAAAGTTGGTTAGGGGTAGGAGACAAGGGGCAACTCAGAAGGGGAGAGTACCTGCACCAATCTTTTTAGAAAAAAAGGCCTGCATGTGACTATTTCTTAGATCGGTAGAAAGAATAGGTGCGTATTTTTATATAGAGGGATTCTTCTTAAAGGGGAGGTTCACCCTATAAAAACATTTCTAACACTACATCCAGCCCAGTTCTGCATATAAAATTACACTGACCTTTTCTTTTTTTTTTGCCGTAGATAGCGTTTAGCCTTAGAATTCACCGCGGCTTCCGGGTAGGGAATCCCGCGGGAGTGGGCGTTCCTATTGACATGCCAATTGATTGACATGCTAAACGACGGCGCACACAGCGCGTCACGACTTCCCGAAGGAAGCTCGGGTCGGCTCTATTCGGCGCCTGCGCACCGGCGCCGAACAGAGCCGAGCCGACCCGAGCTTCTTTCGGGAAGTCGTGACGCGCTGTGTGTGCCGTCGTTTAGCATGTCAGTCAATTGGAATGTCAATAGGAACGCCCACTCCCGCGGGATTCCCTACCCGGAAGCCGCGGTGAATTCTAAGGCTAAACGCTATCTACGGCAAAAAAAAAAGAAAAGGTCAGTGTAATTTTATATGCAGAACTGGGCTGGATGTAGTGTTAGAATTTTTTTTATAGGGTGAACCTCCCCTTTAATATAAGTATAAAAACTTTAACGTGTTCAAACCAGCTTAACCATGTGACCTAAAGCAGCCTAAAAGCAGTTGTTCCTTTGCCATGTTTTGCAGCTGGGGATATGTTACCGGGAATGCAGTTTCCTAGAATTAAGGCTTCAGATTTAGTAGGATTAAGTTCCTATAACTGGTTTACTGCACTTGGCACCTAACAAGAAGAAGAGGTGGATTCTTGGCAGTGGTAAGGCCTGTAAAGTAACGTCAAGTAGGTGAAGGTCGCTTTAGAAAAGCATGGGTTAAAATGTTCACATATCTGCAGAATTTGTGGAATGTACTTTATGAGTTTTGGTGTGCAGAAACCCATAGCGACCCATGGCGTGCAGCAACCAATCAGCTGTGAGTCTTGAAAGCAATAAGGGATGGTTTCTGATTGGTGTCTACTGGACAATGCAGGTCTCTGCTTAAATTACCAGCCATTGGGAAAAAGGAAATGTGCAGTAACCATGACAACTAATTATCAGTCAGAATTATGCAGCTAAATGGCAATAATAAAAGGTCATATTGGTTGCTATTGGTTACTAAAGTTTGGCTGACTATAATGCTGGTGGGGATACCTTCAAATAATTACAATTGTTTAGAACTCCAGCATTATCAAGTTCCTCTTGACTCTCTCAATAAACAAACCTATAGAGGTCCATTCCTGCAAGGTTGTAAATATGGCGCTGTCTCTCATTTTAACCACGATGACCCCCTTGGGGTTCAATAATCTTATAATCAAAAGGTCTGTGGTGCTCCAACTTTGCCGAACATGCAGGCTGGACTTGGATGTCCTCTTAGGCCTCGTACACACGACCGAACATGTCTGTTACCGCGGACATGTTCGGTCGTCTGTACGGCCGACCGGACAATTTTCCGGCGGATCGGACAGGTTTGCAGCAGACAAATGTTTCTTAGCATGCTAAGAAACATGTCCGCTGGAACCATGTCCCCCGGACATGTGCGATGGTCAGTATGACTCATCGGACATGTCCGCTCGCCCGAGAACCCGCGCATGACGTCGAAGTGATTTGACACATGCGCGGAAGCATTGAACTTCCGCGTCAGAGAACGTCGGTGTCGTATACGTCACCGCGTTCTCTGTCCGCGGGGATTTTGGTTTGATGATGTGTACAACCATCAGACCAAAATCTGCTAGCGGACATGTCCGATGAAAACGGTCCGCGGACCGTTTTCATCGGACAGATCCGCTCGTGTGTAC
This sequence comes from Rana temporaria, assembly GCF_905171775.1. Taxonomy (NCBI): domain Eukaryota; kingdom Metazoa; phylum Chordata; class Amphibia; order Anura; family Ranidae; genus Rana; species Rana temporaria. The sequence goes on along the minus strand of NW_024404518.1, from coordinate 87,461 downwards.
AAGGCCTTAAAAGGCAATGCATACAAGCCCAAGCCTCCTCATGTAAAGACCTGCCTCCTCCTACTTTCAAGCATCTAGCAAAAACACATTATTTTCATCCCTTCCTAGTCTAGTCTCTGGTCTGTGAACTGTCACATACCAGTAACTAGTCAGTTCCTGCAAGATTCCAAATTTGGCGCTGTCTCTCACCTTGACCGAGGCCCTCTCAGGCCTCGTACACACGACCGATTTCCTCGTCAAAATCCATCAAGAAAATTGGTGGCAGAGCTTTTTTCCGGTGGAAAACGGTTGTGTGTATGTTTTTCGTTGAGAAAACTGTTGTGGATCTCGATGAGAAAAAAAGAGAACATGTTCTCTTTTTTCTCGTCGGGAGTCTCAATTTCCTTGTCGTGTTTCTCGTTGGGCTGGTTTACGACGAGAAACACGCTCATGTGTATGCTTAGAAAGCCGTGCATGCCCCGAATAAAGTATGAGACGGGAGCGCACCTTCGGTAAAAGTAGCGTTCGTAATGGAGATAGCACATTCGTCACGCTCTAAAAGACTGAAAAGCGCGAATCGTCTCTCACCAAACTTTTACTTAACAAGCAGTAACATGAGATTAGCAAAAGCAGCCCCCAGGGTGGCGCCAGTGGAATCGAACTTCCCCTTTATAGTGCCGTCGTACGTGATGTACGTCACCGCGTTTGAGAACGACGAGATTTTGTATTGACAGTGTGTATGCAAAGAAAGCTTGACAAGATTCTCGACAAGCCTGACAAAAAACTCGTTGAGGAAAACGATGTTTATTTTACGACGAGATTCTCGGTCGTGAGTACGAGGCTTGATTCTCTTGCTTGTGTTTTCTCTACATAATATTGGGTGGACTGCTTTAGGGCTTGTGTAGATGGCCTTTTAAAGCCAGCCATAGACGGGTGAAATTTTTTCCTGCAACCACAGGAAATTCACTTGATTCCCTAATCAACACAGACAGTGTTGACGGGAGAATCCCTCCTGCTGAGTGATTATATTCTCCTAGCAGGGGAGGCCATTCCCACCAGGAGAAGACAGTGATTATTGCTAGCGTCTATACCAGTCACTAATCGCATGTAAACTCCAGCAGGCTGGTTGTATCCAAGCTGATCGATCAACCTGGGTACATTCAGCCTGCCCATACATGGTTCGAATCTTCCTGCTAAACCAAGATTCAAACCACTTATGGCCAGCCCAAGTCCTCTGTTTCCATTCAGTTGGTGTGGACACTGCGCAAAGCAGAAAATAGCATTTGTACACAAAGGGACCACTGCTCATTGGGTTCCATAGTCCTATAATCAAAAGGTGCTCCAACTTTGCTGAACATGCAGGTGGGACTTGGATGTCCTCCTAAGAGGCCATCTATGCGAGCCCAAGCATGGCATCGCAAAGACCTGCCGCTTCCTACCTTCAAGCATCTAGCAAAAAAACACATAATTTTCATCAATTCTTCTAGTTGCTGGTCAGGGAACTGTCAGACTAGAAATTAGTAGATGAGGGTCTCTCAATAGACAAAACGGATGAATGTCAATTCCTGTAAGATTTTAAATTGGCCTGGCCTTTCACCTTGTCTAAGACCCCCTTTTCTTTTGCTTGTGCTACTTCTACATAGCATTGGGTAGACTTCTATAGGGTTTGTGTAGATGGCGTTTTTGATCCTCTCTCATTTAGTCGCTGTGTACACTGCGCAAAGCAGAAAACAGAATTTGCTCACAAAGGAGCTGCTGCTCTTGGGGTTCAATAGTCCTGCTTTGCTGAACATGCAGGTGGGACTTGAAGGCCATCTATGTAAGCCCAAGCCTGGTTACGTAAAGACCTTCCTCCTCTTTCAAGCACCTAGCAAGAACATCCCTTCTTCAGCCTCATACACACGCACGGTTTTCTTGGCAAGAACCAGCCAGAAAACCGCTGGCAGAGCTTTCTTGCCGAGTAAACCGTGCGTGTGTACAAGGCTTTCAGGTTTCTCGTCAAGAAAACTGTCTAAAATCTTTGACGAGAAAAATAGAAAACCTGCTCTCTATTTTCTCGTTGTGATTCTCGGCAGTGTTTTCCTGCCGAGAAACCCGAGAGTGTGTGTACTTACCCGTCGCCGTGGAAACCCGCACATGCTCGAAATGACTTTGACGCAGGCGCGGTAGCTTCCTAGGCATAGGTAGGGTGTAGCAAGATGGCGGCGACGGCATCGAATGTGACGAGTGCATGCTCGTTGTAGTCGATGACGTCACCGCGTTCATTCCATTTAAAAGAACGCCGGTTCTTTTGAATGGAGTGTCAATACACTTGGCCGGCAAGAGATTCTTGCCATGAATCTCGTCAGGAAAAACAAAGTTTTTTCCTGACGAGATTCTAGGCCGTGTGTACAGGGCTTTATTTTAGTTTCTGGACTGTGAACAGTTACAGACCAGTAATTTAGTCCATGAGAGTCTCTCAATAGACAAACAGACATCAATTTCTACAAGATTAAAAATTTGGAGCTTCTCCCACCTTGACAGAGACCTGTCTCTTTTGCTTGTGCTACTTTCACCTGGTATTGGGTGGACGGCTTTAGGGCTTGTGTAGATGGCCTTTGAAATTCTCTATTTCTATTCAGTCAGTGTGGGTAAAATATCAGATCTCATGTGCATATGGGACTGCTTCTCATAGGGTTCAGTAATTCTATAATCAGAAGGTTGGTGGTGTTCCAGCTTTGCTGAACATACCCCAATGCAGATGGGAATTGGATGTCCTTGTAAAAAGGTCATCTAGACAAGCCCTAAGTCTAGCCACATAAAGATGTGCCTCTTCCTATTTTAAATTTTACTACATCTACTACAATTTCATTACTTCTGCTAGTTGCTGGTTTGCAACTGTCACAGACCAGTACCAAATGCCGCGTACACACGGTCGGAATTTCCGATGGAAAAAGTCCGATGGGAGCTTTTCAACGGATATTCCGACCGCGTGTATGCCCCATTGGACTTTTTCCGTCTGAATCTCCGACGGACTTAGATAGAGAGCAGGTTCTCTATCTTTGCATCGGAAATTCCGACTGAGTTTTGCCTGGTCAAAAGTCAGACCGTGTGTACGCGGCATAAGAGTCTCTCTGTAGGCAAAACAGATAAATGCCAGTTCCTGCAAGATGCAAAATTAGGTGCTGCGTCTTACCTTCACCTAGACCCCCTTTCATTTGTTTGTGCTATATCCACATGGCATTGGATGGACAGCTTTAGAGCTTGTGTAGATGGCATTTGAAGACCTCTGTTCGTTTTATGTTGGTGTGCACACTGCGCAAAACGGAAACACACATGTGCACACAAAGGAACCAATGCTCAAAGGGTTCAATAATCCTATAATCAGAAAGTTGCAGGTGCTTCAGTTTTGCTGAGCATACCCCAATGCAGATTGGAATTGGATATCCTCTTAAAGGTTTGTCTAGACAAGCCCTAAGCCTGGACATGTAAAGAATTGCCTCTTCCTACTTTCAAGCATCTAGTAAAATACACATTTTCATTACTCCTGCTAGTTGCTGATTTTGAACTGTCACAGACCAGTAACCGTTCCATAAAAGTATTTCAATAGACAAAACAGATGGACATCAGTTCTTCCTAGATTCAAAATTTGGTGCTGCCTCTTGCCTTCACCTAGACCCCCTTTCTTTTGTTCGTGCTACTTCCACATGGTAGTGGGTGGACAGCTTTAGGGTTTGTCTAGATGCCCTATGAGGACCTCTGTTCCTTTTCAGTCGTTGTTCACACTGCGCAAAACCAAAAAAGCACATGTGCACACAAAGGAACCAATGCTCATAAGATTCAATAATCCTATAATCAAAAAGTAAGTGGGTGCTCCAGTTTTGCTAAGCATACCCCAATGCAGATGGGACTTGGATGTCCTCTTAAAGGGTCATCTAGACAAGCCCTAAGCCTGGCTATGTAAAAAACTGCCTCTTCCTACTTTCAAGCATCTAGTTTTGCGTGCATGTGCAGACAAAGGAACCAATGCTCATAAGATTCAATAATCCTATAATCAAAAAGTGGGTGCTCCAGTTTTGCTCAGCATACCCCAATGCATATGGGACTTGGATGTCCTCTTAAAGGGTCGTCTAGACAAGCCCTAAGCCTGGCTATATAAAAAACTGCCTCTTCCTACTTTCAAGCATCTAGTTTTGCATGCATGTGCAGACAAAGGAACCAATGCTCATAGGGTTCAATAATCCTATAATCAAAAAGTCAATGGCTGCTCCAGTTTTGCTGAGCATACCACAATGTAGATAGGACTTGGATGTCCTCTTAAAGGGTCGTCTACACAAGCCCTGGCTATGTAAAGAAATGCCTCTTCCTACCTCTTTCTAGAAGAAGCAATGAAAATTTGAGTTTTTGCTAGATGCTTGAAAAAGAATCTAGCAAAAACTTAAATTTTCATCTCTTCTGCCAATTGCTGGTCTGTGTACTACCAGTAATTAGACCACGAGAGTAACTAATAGTTTTTGGAACATCTTCCAGAGGCTAGGTGAGGCTGAATCCAGTTGGGTGAGGTTCCAAAGCTGTACATGAGGGTGAGAAATGGGTTGTCTGACATGTAATTTATCTTACTCTGGATACCTTTTCATTGATTAGTGTTTTTCAGAGCAGATAGGGCAGTGTGAGTCCATCATCTTCATCTCCAAGTACATTGCAGACAGGTAAAAGTTTTTGAATATTTTTGTACAAAGTGTGTGCTAACTCATATCTGTACATGCAAATGTACTTAAAGCAGGAATTGGCTTACTAATTACGTCTTCCCTTTACAGGCAATTATTCAAATAGCGAGTGATAGCCAGAAATATATGCTATGAAAGTATGAAATGTCTTTGGCAAGCCATAAAAAGTTGCATTAATTGTTTTGGCCCATCTGTCTACCTATCAATGGGCCACCTATAAAGACATTTGAGAAGAAAACGGAAAAAACTTCTAGGTACGGTACGGTTAACTCTACGATGACTGCGCAGTCTAGATTGCAGAGGGACACTGCGAGCCAGACAACAATAGAGCGGCCATCTTGGCTATTGTCTGGCGCGGAATTACTGCGCTTCGATTTAGAGGACAGCAGACACAGACAGACGTCCACACCTTAACAAATTCCATTGTCTTACCTCTTTCCGTCTTGGCGCTGCCCCTCTTGGAACGCTGGCGGAACACAAGCTCGGGAGTCTGGTACTAAGACACAGGATGAAACCAGTTAATAGACGGCAAGGGCGATGCAATTCATTACAGATCTATCCAAGCTAGCTTGGCACAGTTGTCGCAGCATCGTAACGGGTTAATAATGTAAAAATTCTAGCAATCTGCTGTAAATGGCAGCCATAACCTTAGATAAAAGTCTTCAGAAAGACCTGAGCAAGCTGTCCGATAAAGCAGTTTAAAGAACCCGTTCTTAAGCATTGTCTGGATAAAGGACTCCTGTCTGTATTATTCAAATATAGCCAGTCAGTGTATGGCTCTTGATCGATTAAGTGCCTTGCGCACCCCACTGATGTGTCCTTATTTTGCCCTGTCCATATTAGTCTGCAATTTAGGGAGTGGTGGCAGGAAGTGAAGGACATAATTGGATGGCCTGGTGCCATGTATTCCCCGTCCCCTCCGTAGAAGAAGCTTTTCAGCCTGTTTGGGGGGGCGACGTTGGCGACCTGCGTCCTTTAATGCAGGCGCGACAATTCCTGACCGCCTCTGCTCATCCGAAACCGGGACTGAAATCCTTTTGCAATAAAGCTGGTTAAATTCAAAATAGACTCTAAAGATGTCAAACAGCAATTTTGTGAAATGTCACCCACCCCCTAGCATTAAATGGTTCAATGGGTGCCTATCTTATCCTTAAAGCAAGAGTTATCCATCCAAAAAAAAGGGATTTATTAACGTGAACATGATGCTTTTCTCTTTGTAGGAGACGCAGACACATTAGAGTCAACAGGCTTTTTTTTTTCTCTTGTGCACTGTCTGAGGGCGACTGAAGAATCAGACAGACGCAGTCGCACATGCTGCCATACATACATAATCACCATCGAGACTATTGATAGAGTCTAAAACAATAGGAGAAATGCAGAGTTAAATAAAAAAAACTTGTGAATAACTAAAAAAAAAGGCATGCAACCCGAAAATCTTCAGTGCGTGCTAAATAATGGAGCGTCTGGGCGTTTTAACACCCCCTGACACACCTTGTCTGACGCGTGCCCTACAGTCGCCAGACCTACACCTGCATGGAGGTCTAAGACACAGGTAACAAAGACAGGCGAGCGCACAGGTAGACAATGGTTAAATCGAGCATGGCACAGCAGACAGATGTGTGGATGATGCTGCGCAAAGCGGTGGTGGACCGCCGCAGAATATTAACTACCTAGGACGCAAATGGTCGAGGAAAAAAAAAATAGTTTGCCGTAGGCTGAGCCTCCAGAATGAAAAGTGGCACTGAATGACAATATAGAAAAAAGTACTCCATCTATAGAACTACATCTCCCTCCCCCTCTCTCTCTATAAAATATATATATATATATATATATATATATATATATACATATATATATATAAAATAATATACAGGTATATTAGAAGAGTGTATACAGTGTGTGTGTGTGTATATATATATATATATATATATATATATATACACACACACGATATGTATAAAAATATATTATATTATAAAATGTACATTACTGTATATACTGTGTGTATGTATATGTGTGTGTATATATATATATATATATATATATATATATATATATATATATACACACATACATACATACACACACACACACACACACACACACACACACACACACACACACACACACTCAGCTTCAAGTCTATTAGTGCGCAGATTCCAATCAAATTAACTAGAAAGGAACAATTCGGTAAAAAGGAACAATTAAGGAAGATGAGCGCTAATGCGGATGGACAAATTGCGTATTTATACGCATTGCTTTTCCGTGTTGCGACTTTGCAAATGGGCAAATCGTTACACAAATCAAGTATGCACGTAAACCGAATAAAGGAAAAAAATAGATAAACTACAGCTACCCCTAAATTTATTGTACATTTTCAAGGTAAAATAGCAAAAAAAGGTTAAAAAAAAAAGAATAGAAAAAGAAAGCAAAAGAAGACCGCCGTATTGAAAAAAAAAAAAGGCGCCCGCAGGCGCACACACCTTTTATAAATCTTCCCTCGTAGGATTGCAGTGGGTACAAGGCAGGCTGCAGAACCGTCAGGCGCCGCACACGCTTGGCATCGATCAGGGACATTGACACTCAGTACCTGACCTCCAGCTCCCGGTGCCACACTCTCAGCTGCTGCGTCTCTCTCTCTCTGTCTCCATCCTCAGTCTGTGCAGCGAGCACGTCATAAGCGAGTGCATCCCACCCCCCTCCTCTGCCCTCACATACACTCTCACCCTTCTGCATGCAAAACCTGACAGCCAGAAGCACTTCTCCTGCTGTGCGCTGCCTAGCTGCCGTAACAGGTAGCCGCCTTCGTCCGTCCTCCCCCCCATTGTGTTGGGCGCACTGCAGGCCTCCGAAGACGCTGCTCCCTGCGTCCAATGGGGCTTATTCACAAATGCGTGTAACGTGCCTTCGCCGGTAGCCAAATCTTTTACCGGTCCGCCAATTTGGATTGGTTGCTATGCGTTATCGCACTGCCGTCTTTTTTTTTTTTTAAATAAGCACATCAGGCTTTCTCTTTTTTGCTGTCTTTACAGTTCCCAGCAATTGATCCCCTTCTTTCTCTCTCCCAGATTAATCAATATCTGCTGAGTTCCTTGCACGCTCTGATCACATGTTGTCGCCTGCATTTTTTATCTATTTTTTGCTTCATTTTTTTGTTCCCGTGCACCGTTCCCTAGCGGCTCCTTGGCTTTGTTGCTTTGCATTCCTTTGTACCTTTTGTCTGTCACCTGCCACTCTCCTCCACTACCTCTTTGTCTGCTGGCGGCTGCCTTTACCACCTTTAGCCCCCCCTGTCTGTCTGCCGTTGCACGCTCTCTTTGCTCCTTTGTCTTGCCCCTGCTGCAAAATGCGTTTTGCATTTTCCAATTTTAGCACCTGCCGTGTTGGCATTCTGGTTAACCCCCTAAGAATTTTTTTTTATTTTTCTGAATCGTGCCCCATTTTAGCTCGCACCCTGATTTCTGATAGCGTCGCGGAGCGTATCGCGTCTTCCCCTGAGCGTTCCCCCCCTTACCTGTACGGCTTCTTCATTTCCTTGTCTCTGACCATCCTGTCTTCCTCACTGCTCTTTCTCCATTCTGTTACCCCTCCCGCTGTCTCTCTCGATTCTCCCTTGCTCCATCCATCTCTCCCCTCCCTCGCTGCTCGCTCTCTCCCCGCCCCTGGGCTGCCTTTCCATTCCAGACAAGCAGAAAGCGCAATGCGGCTTTGCTCAGGATGGGGGGGATTTATTAAACTTGTCTGGCTCAAGACAGAGAGAGGGAGGGTCTGTGTCTGTGTGTGGGGTGATAGGATATAGGAGACACAGAGAAAGAAAGAAGTAAATGGGGGGGGGGGCAAGGTAGTTTTGAGTAGCAAAAGTGGAGAGATATTCCAAATCCTTTCCAATCTAAGGCCAAACATTTTAACTCTTCGCTTGCATGGCAACGTTGGCGCATTGCAGAGCCTTGTCCGTTGAAGGGTTAATGTGCCATGCCAAAAAGACACGTCAACCCTTTAAAGGATATGAAACTTTTTATCCCCCCTCCCAAACAAGCAAAACCCTATCAATGCCTGTTACAGGTGGTTAGTGGTCAAGTGCCCAACACTTGCATTGGAGTGCCTACATATACATTCCTTGTGCAGCGTCTGTAGACTGCTGCGTCATCGGCTATATCAGAACCTTGCCTGTGCCGTCTTTTTTGGCGGTGGTATATTTGTTTGATGCTGCAAATAAAACTGTCTCATATGTTGTGTGCCCGTCTCCAGAGCTTTTTAAAGAAACTGTGTGCGTTTGCATGGATGTGCGTGTTTGTCTGTCTATGAATCTTGGGATTTTTTTTTTTTTGCTTCTTATCCTCTGTCTAGACGGACGTTTGGTTTATTTCCGAAGGGTTCGCAAATACTGTCTGTCGCGTTACTGTTCATGTTTCGCACATTTTTCACTCAGGTAATATTTGGACATGAAATTCCAGGTCTTTGCTTTGTATAAGGGGAGCTTCTGCCATCCATCTGTTATTCATCTGTCTCATATGGTTTAATTTTTCTCCTTTTTCCTTCCTCTCTCTTATCATTCCTTCTTTTCTCTTCTTCCTTTATTTATCTCCTACCTCTATCCTTCTACACTTCCTTCCCTTCATTCTTTTTTTTTTTCCTATTCCTTTCCTCATTCATTCTACTCTCATTCCCTATTTCTTCCTTCCCCCTCTTCTTAATTTTTCCCGCTTTTCCTCTTCTCTCTCCTTTCTTGATCATTCTTTCATTCATTCTTCTCTCCTCACTTTTTTCCTCTTTTCATTCTTGTCGTCTTCAATCTTTAATCACTCCTTCATTCTTCTCTCCTTCCCTCTTCTCTTCATTTTCAAACTCTCTTCCCCTCTCTTTTCTTTCCTCCTCTCTCCTTCCCTCTTTCTTCTCTTCTTCATTCCTCTTTCCTTCCCTCATCCTTCTCCTCTTCATTTTTCTCTCCTTCCCTCTTCCTTCTTTCATTTCCTGTTCCACCTCCTCTTCATTTTTCTTTCCTCCCCTCCTCTCTCCTTTCTCTCCTTCACTCTTTTTTCACCTATTCATGTCTCTCTCCTTCCCTCTTCCTTCTTTCTTCCCCTCTTCTTCTTCCCTATTCTCTCCTTTCCTTTTCCTTCTCTTCCTCATTCATCTTTCCTTCCCTTTTCTACCCCCTCTTCATTTTTCTCCGATTCCTTCTTCTCTTCTTCTCACATCCTTATTTCCTCCCTTCTTCTCTCCTTCCCTCTTCCATCTCTTCTTCATTCCTTTATCATTCCCTTTTCCATGTCACCCTAATTTTTCTCCCCTACTTTCTTCTCTTCTTCCAGTATCTCTCCTTCCCTCTTCTCACCTTCTTCCTTCACTCCTTCCCTAGTCATTAGTTCCATCTTTCATCTCTTCTTCATTCCTCTATCCTTCCATCTCTTCTTCCCTTCTTCTCACCATCCTTCTTTCTTTCTTCCTTTCTTTCCTTCCTTATTCTCTCCTTCCCTCTTCCATCTCTTCTTCATTCATTTATCCTTCCTTCCTTATTTTTCCTTCCTCCTCTCTTCTCACCTTTATTCTTCTCACCTTTCTTCCTCTCACCTCCCATCCTTTTTCCTTCCCTATTCATTCCCTTCTTCATTCCTTTATCGCTCCCTCTTCCATGTCACCCTAATATTTCTCTCCTCCTCTCTTCTCTCCTTCCAGTATCTCACCTTCCTTCTTCACTCCTTCCATAGTTATTAGTTCCATCTTTCATCTCTTCTTCATTCCTCTATCCTTCCATCTCTTCTTAATTTTTCTCTCCTTCCCTCTTCTCTTCTTCTCACCATCCTTCTTCTTTCCTTTCTTTCCTCCCTTCTTCTCTCCTTCCCTCTCTTTTTCATTCATTTATCATTCCCTCTTTATTTTTCTTTCCTCTTCTCACCTTCCTTCCTTTCACCTCCCATACTTTTTCCCTCCCTATTCATTCCTTCCCTCTTTCATCTCTTCTTTATTTCTTTTCTCCTTCCCTCCTTTTTATTTTTCTCTCCTTCCCTTTTCCTTCAGTTCTTTTCTCCTTCCCTCCTTTTTATTTTTCTCTCCTTCCCTTTTCCTTCAGTTCTTTTCTCCTTCCCTCCTTTTTATTTTTCTCTCCTTCCCTTTTCCTTCAGTTCTTTTCTCCTTCCCCCCTTTTTATTTTTCTCTCCTTCCCTTTTCCTTCAGTTCTTTTCTCCTTTTCTCCTTCCCTCTTCTATCTCCTTTTTATTTTTCTCTCCTCTCCTCTTCTTCCCTTCTCCTTCTATTTTTTCTCCTTCCTCCCGCCTTCTTCCATATTGCCTTCCTCCTATAAAACCAAAACTACATTTTTTTTCTCGAAAATATATCTGTTAAAATGGAAAATGCGCACAATGCAGTTATCCATAGTAACCAATCAGATCACAGCTTGCTATAGCCAAATAGACAACAATTAATTTCTCATCGGCCATGGTTCTGCATTTAGAATTTTGCTTAATAAATAAATCAGAACATATCTCACTTCAGGGCATGTTATGGCAACCTATGGGTTGTTTACGGCTATGGATCTTACAGTCCAGCTACAAATGGTTGTCCCACAGCTGCCAAAAGTCCATGCGACTCCCCCTGTTTTCATTGCAGCGTTTAAAAATATTAGCGTTTTCTATATATATATTCCAAATGGTACCAGGATTAAGTCTTTTTTTTATATTTGTACCTCTGTAGCTATGAATATCTGTGTCTGCCCCTGCTGGAAGAGACAGCCTAGTGATAAATTTAGCTTTGCAATGCAGGTCCACCAGGGGGCGATGCAGGGTTGTCTGAGAAGCTAAGTTTAAGAAAGGTGCATCGGAGGTCGCCAGCAGCTGAATAAAGTCTGGTGATAGCCCCGTGTACAGATAGTATTAGGACAGCAGGTGACGCTGCAGCACAGATGAGCCGGCTTAGGGATGGAGCAACATGAGGCTTCAGAAAAAAAAAAGAAAGAAAAAAATCCGCCTTCTACTGCATGGCAGCACAGACACAAAAGATTAAAAATGATTCTGCAGTCTGGGACTCTGCTGTTCCGTCACAGCGCAGGCTAGCAGAGGGCGCCCCCCAAAATAAATGACAGTTTATAGAAAACTTTCTAATTAAAATGTCTTATGGCAAGAAATCACAGCCAGCTGCAGACAGCAGACGCTCACAATGCGCACCGCGAGGAGTGGCGGAAAACGAGCACTGAATCCCAGTTACCATGGACAATGCAGCATTTTGCGGTGCTCTTTTGTGACATAGATACAATGTAGGTGTCCATAGACGTTAAACAATGGTTGTGCACGTGGCCCTGATCAGATTGCTAAACGATTATTTTCTAAGGCAGTGTTTCTCAACTCCAGTCCTCAAGTGCCCCAACAGGTCATGTTTTTAGGATTTCCCTCAGATGAAACGGCTGCCGCATACACACGATCAGAAATTCCGACATGAAAAGTCCGATGTGAGCTTTTGGTCGGAAATTCCGACCGTGTGTATGCTCCATCGGACTTTTGCTGTCGTAATTTCCGCCAACCAAAGATTGAGAGCTGGTTCTCAAATTTATCGGAAATTTCTGTAGCAATTCCGACATTCAGAATTCCGACGCATGCTCGGAAACAATTCGACGCATGCTCTGAAGCATTAAAATTAATTTTCTCGGCTTGTCGTAGTGTTGTACGTCACCGCGTTCTTGACGGTCGAAAGTGCAGAGAACTTTTGTGTGGCCGTGTGTATGCAAGCCAAGCTTGAGCGGAATTCCGTCGGAAAAACCATCCAGGGTTTTTCAGACGGAAAATACGATCGTGTGTACGTGGCATTAGGCAGTGAAACTGATCAAATCATGAAAAGTAGGGTTGTCCCGATACCGAGTATTAGCGGGAGTACTCGTACTCCCGCAAATACCCCCGATGCCAAAATAGAATACTCCCCCCCCGCGTGTCGCAAAGCCGCCGCCGCGTTAATCACCGCGGCGCGGGGAACATTACAGTCAGCTTTCGTTTGAATAGCTGTTTTCCCCGCCGCGCATAGACACTCCCCCTTGGACGGATCTGTCCAATCGCGAGCAAGGGGGAGTGTCTCTATACACAGCACGGCAGGGAAAACAGCTATTCAAACGAAAGCTGACTGTAATGTTCCCGCGCGGTGAATAACGCGGCAGCGGCATCATTTAGGTACAGGGGACATGGCTGCATGTGGGGGGACATGGCTGCATGTGGGGGGACATGACTGCATGTGGGGGGGGACATGGCTGGATATGGGGGGGGGACATGGCTGCAATATGTTTGGGGACATGGCTGCGTATATGGGGGACATGGCTGGATATGTTTGGGGACATGGCTGCATATGTGGGAGACATGGCTGCATATGTTTGGGGACATGGCTGGGTATGTTGGGGACATGGCTGGATATGTTGGGGACATGGCTGGATATGTGGGGGACATGGCTGCATATGTTTGGGGACATGGCTGCATATGTTTGGGGACATGGCTGGATATGTTTGGGGACATGGCTGCATATATTTGGGGACATGGCTGCATATATTTGGGACATGGCTGCATATGTGGGGGACATGGCTGCATATGTGGGGGACATGGCTGCATATGTGGGGGACATGGCTGCATATGTTTGGGGACATGGCTGCATATGTTGGGGACATGGCTGCATATGTTTGGGGACATGGCCGCATATGTGGGGGACATGGCTGCATATGTTTGGGGACATGGCTGGATATGTTTGGGGACATGGCTGGATATGTTTGGGGACATGGCTGCATATTTTGGGGACATGGCTGCATATGTTTGGGGACATGGCTGCATATGTTTGGGGACATGGCTGCATATGTGGGGGACATGGCTGCATATGTGGGGGACATGGCTGCATTTGGGGACACATTTAAAAAAAAAGTATCGGTATTCGGTATCGGCGAGTACATAAAAAAAAGTATCAGTACTTGTACTCAGTCCTTAAAAAGTGGTATCAGGACAACCCTAATGAAAAGCCTGAAAAAATTACTTGTTGGGGCGCCTTGAGAACTGGAGTTGAGAAACACTGATCTAAGGTGACCATGGCATTAATATAATGACCAAAAAATAGTGGGCTTGGTGCAGACACTGCTACAACAGGTTTTGAAAAATACTACCATGGGTTTTTAAAATAGAGAAATGGTTATCCCCTCTCCCCGAGAATAATCTGGGAGTCTTCTAGGGAACCTATACATAAAAATGTTCTACTCAATCCAATGGTCAAGGGTCACCTTACATGTCCTTGTACACTGGTGAATGGATACCCATTTGCACTGTCTTTGATAATTTGTTTCGAAGTGTGTGCAACGGGTCACTTTACAAATAAAGCCCAAACTTAGGCCAAAGCCTAAAATGTATTTACACTGTATATACACTGTAAAAATCTATGTGTGTGTAGGGTAAAGAGTGACTTGTATAGAAAGTTGTGCAGCTCAGTGGTTTGGTTCAAGTTGGGCTGGTTTTTGATCTTCAAATTTGAGGCCATTTCATGTGGCCCTCGCACCTCTCCTGCAGCTGCAGGAGAGCTACAGCCCTCCTCCAGACCCTTACTTTCTGCTTTAAACAATGCATCCAGCTTCTTCTCAGCAGCAGCATAAGGAAAGGGGGCTGCACTGTGATGTAAGGGAGAGTGGGGACTCAACTTCTGATGGTGGGGTGGCTCTTGACATCTAATGTAAGGGGAGGGGATGCGCTGGACATCTAATCTTGAAGATACAACCGGCCCTTTTGAGGGCAATCATAATGCTGATGCGGCCCACTATGAAAATTGAGTTTGACACCCCTGGCATAGAGAGTTGTACAACCACTGAGTTGTGCATGTTAGTGGTTTGGTTTACGGTGGTCTGAATTTTGGACATCACAGTGGTGGTGTGCTGGGGTCATGTATTGGTTCTAGGGTGAGGAGCATCTTGTATTAAGTAGTTGTACACAATGGCCCGGATTCAGATAGCCTTTACGCCGGCGTATCTATTGATACGCCGCGTAAGTGCTACGAAGCGCCGGCGTATCTTCTTTCTGTATTCAGAAAGCAAGATACGCCAGAATTTTACTAAGATACGGCCGGCGTAAGGCTCTTACACCGTCGTATCTTAGGCTGCATATTTACACTGGCCGCTAGGTGGCGCTTTCGTAGATTTCCGCAAGGAATATGCAAATTAGGTAGTTACTCCGATTCAGAAACGTACGTCCGCCCGGCGCATTTTTTTACGTCAGGCTTTTTCCGGCGTAAAGTGACCCCTGCTATATGAGGGGTATCCCATGTTAAGTATGGACGTCCTTCCCACGTCTAATTTTGAAAATTTTACGTCGTTTGCGCAAGTTGTTTGCGAATAGGGCTGTACGTAAGTTACGTTCACGTCTAAAGCATTGACGATTTGCGGCATAATTTCGAGCATGCGCACTGGGATTTTTTCACAAACGGCGCATGCGCCATTCGTAAAATACGTCAAATACGTGGGGTCACAGTGAATTTAAATAAAACACGCCCACATCAAACACATTTGAATTAGGCCGGCTTACGCCGGACGACATATGTTATGCCGCCGTAACATAGGGCGCAAGTTCTTTCTGAATACGGAACTTGGCCCTAATTTACGGCGGCGTAACGTATCTGAGATATGTTACGCCCCACGGATAGATACACCATTGTATCTGAATCCGGGCCATTGAGTTGTGCAACTCAATTAGTTTGGTTGGTTTTGATCTTCAAATTTGGAGTCCAGTGGTGGTGGTGTGCTAGAAACCTGTATTGATGCTAGGGTGAGATGTTTCTTGTACAGAGAGTTGTACATTGAGTTGTGCATCTCAGTGGTTTGGTTCATGTTGAGCTGTTTTCAGTTTTGGGCCTCAGTTGCAGTGTTGTGCTAGGACCATACATTAATCCTAGGGTGATTAATGTATGGAGCATCTGGTATAAAGAGTTGTACAACCACTGCGTTTGTATATTAAAGTGGTTTGGTGTTGGGCCGTATTTCGGACTTCAGATTCGGGGGTTTAATAGTGATGGTGTGCTGGAGCCATGTATTGGTTCTAGGCTGAAGACCATCTTGTTTGCAGAGTTGTGAAACTCAATGGTTTGGTTTATATACTGTATTGGGCTGTATTTTGAACTTCAAATTCAGGGTTTAATGATGGTGGTGTGCTAGGACCATGTATTGGTCCTGGGGTGAGGAGCACTTTGTATAAAGAGTTGTACAACTTAGCAATTTAGTTCACTTTCTTTACAAAATGATACATACAGTGTGTCTTGTGGGATTGGGGCTTTCCTATCTTCAGGGCTTTAGCTAATGTTTAATTTACGAGGCATGTGGAGACTGGAGTTGGTGTCCAGTAGAGATGTGCACAACGGAAAAATTAGCTTAGTTTCGGATCAACTTGTAAAGTTAATAATTTAGGTTTGTCAAATTCATTATGTTAGAACCATTTGTTTTTGGAATTCCTTTCGTATATTCGGATTTATTTTGTATATTGGATTCTAATAGTATATTCTTTATTTTCAAATAGTTTAGAATTTAGGAAGACAGCAATATTTGTTCTATTTTATTCTATTTAATCTTTTTTCTATTCTTATCTTATTTCACGTTTTATACCTTTCTGTATTTATTGCAATATGTTTCCATTTCTAAATCAAATTTGTTTTTGAATTTAAATTTGTTTTCTAATTCAACCTAATTTAAAAAAAAAAATCAAATTCATTTTAAAAAATTTCAGTTTCGGAATTTTGTTATGTTATTTCGTTTTGTTATAACTTATTTCAGATTCGTTGAAATTCATTACTATTGTGATTTGGAAATTCGGATACATCCAAATCTCAGAATAATGAAAATTTTGTTTGAATTTCTGTTTGTAATGAAACAAGTTCCACATGTCTAGGTACTCTGGTATTCATTCAGTTTAAATGGCAAAACCTGTTTGTCAATTGGGCTGGAACAAGCACAGCATAAAACCCAAAGTAACCAGAGATCAACTCCATTCTACATGCAGCTAAAACTTACAATTTATCTAAAGCTACTACTAAGACTGACCCCCAATCCCATGAAATGCATTATATTTGTTCATGTGTATACAAAGAATGTGAACCAAACAGCTGACTTGTACGAATATATATACAAATGCTTCTGACACTATGGTCAATACACAGTCCCAACTCCGATATTGGAACTCAAAAATGTTGTCTATACCTACCCTAACTTAAGATTCGTGGCAGCCTGTTGGAACTATACTTTGCCTGTACTACCCCTAATGCCACGTACACACGATCGGCAATTCCGACAAGAAAACCCTGGATTTTTTTCATATGGAATTTTGGCTTAAACTTGAGTTGCATACACACAGTCACACAAAATTCCGACCATCAAGAACACGGTGACGTACAACACAACGAGCCGAGAAAAATTAAGTTCAATGATTCTGAGCATGTGTCGAATTTATTCCAATCATGCGTGTTTTTTTGCGCATTGGAATTGCATACAGACGATCTTTTCCCGTCAGAAAATTTGAGAACTAGCTCTCAAATTTTTGCTGTCGGAAATTTCGACTAAAAAAGTCTGATGGGGCCTACACACGGTCGTAATTTCCGACCAAAAGCTCACACCAAACTTGTCGGAAATTCAGATCGTGTGTACGCGGCATAAGAGTGCTAAGGAAGACCAGTGCCAAATACAGTTCTTGCCTGAATTCTTCTACATGAATGTACCTGTTAGAGCCAAAAGGGACCTATACATAGTGGGTACCTGTTGTTTTTTTTTAAAAAGGTTGAATAATTTCCTCTTAATTTATGGATCAAATATTAATTTGTAGGAGGATCAGCGTTCATTCTGTTCCCAATCTTCAGAAAAGATCATGTGACCGAATGCCCAGGTTTTTGGTCAGTAGCACTGGAGGGACCCTGGAAGGGCATTTGCTCCCGTAATGGAAAGGATTTCAGTCTTTTTAGTCTTAATTTATCCTTCTGAGCTGATTTACTAAAGGCAAAAAAGTTGTGCACTTTGTAATGTGCAGTTGCTCTATGCAAGTGCAGTTGCTCCAGAGCTTAGTAAATGAGCAGAAAATCTGCTAACTTCAATCATCCAATCATGTGCAAGTAAAAATGCTGTTTCTTTTATTTTCCTTGCATGTGATTGGGTACTGTTTGCAAAGTAAAGCCTTACTTCATTTACTAAGCTCTGGAGCAACTGCACTTGCAGAGAGCAATGACACTTTGCAAAGTGCACAGTCTATTTTTTTATTAGTAAATCAACCCCTGTAATACTGTCTAAAGTTGTCACCTGACTCTGCTTTAAAGGCATGTCCAATTCAAAACCACTTAACAGCAACATTAGCCTAAAAGGTAAAAACACAGCATTATACAAACATAGGAACCATTTTGCTGCCAAAAGGACTGTAAAGTAATGGAAATACTTATGCCATCTACCCTTATCTGCTGTGCTGAATGAATGCATTACATAAGAAATAAGACAATGCATTTTAGAAATCGCTCTGTAGATTCCATGTCAAGGCCTGCCTCCTTTTCAGTGAACGTATCCATGAGATGCCACCCTGAGCGCTTCCCGATTGTTAGTCCCCATCGACTTACAGAGAAGGAGCTCCTGTTGCAAGCCTGATTTAAACTTGTATCTACTGTGGGGTGAGTAAAGTTAGGCCATTTAATTTAAAGTGGAACTCTGGGATTTAAAAATAAAATTACCCTTGCAGTGGGACCTGTCTGCCCTGCAGAGGTTTTATGCTTCTTATGTCTAGGGGTAGGAAAATAAGCTTTAATTACCCCATAACTCCCTCAATGCTGTGCAACCAGTCCCTCAAAGCCTCTTCTCCAAGGAGCTCTGAAGGTTGCACTCTACTGTCACCATGAACAATGCATTCCTGCAGTGTATATGAGGACTATGAGGGCCCCCCCACCACAGTCTGGAGTGTCAGAGAAAAGGAGAGCATTGGCTGCCTGTGGAGTGAGAAATAAGGTAAATATATTTCTTATTCATGTAGTACAGACCCCTGACCAGGCCTGCTAATGTATTCCAGGTTCCATTCCCGGTCAGGCACATGGCAACCAAGCACACAGCATTTCAGTCTCTCAACTCAATAAACAGGTAGTGCATGTCTTTTTGGAGTTTAATTGTGATTCAACTTGAGTGGGGTAAACCTTGGGATACTCAAAATTTAGCAGAAAAAAGATAATAGAGGACGCGACTAATGCCCTGTACACACAATCGGAGTTTCCGTTGGAATAAACTCTGACGGGTTTTTCCTAAGGAATTCCATTCAAGCTGTCTTGCATACACACGGACACGGTGACGTACAACACTACAACAAACCTAGAAAAATGAAATTCAATGTTTCCGAGCATGCCTTGAATTGTTCTCATTCTAACTAAAAGTCAGATGGGGCATACACACGGTCGGAATATCCGATGAAAAAAATTCCGTCTGACTTTTTTCGTCGGAAATTCTGATCGTGTGTACGAGGCATTACTGTGCTGTCTCTTCAGGGTGCAGCTATCCTCTTGAAGTCAGGGACTAGTGAACTACAGCTCAATAGACCCCATTTCGTAGGTAGAACCAGAGCCAGCAAACTGGAATGAGCTCTCCCAAAAGTCTGAGGGATTTCAGGCTGGTCTTCACTGTGCCCTGGGTACGTGAATGCTTTCCTCCAGTACATGCCCACCTCTGTGCTGTTTTCTTCCAGGTCAGATTGTCTGTGGACTTCCTGCGACTGCTCTCATGAACTCTGGATGTGTGTCCCCTAGCTCAAGCTGGAGCTGTGATCCAGGTGACTTTTTCTAAACTGTCAGCTCCAGCAGGCCACAGCCCTCAGGTTGGATCTTCTCCCACAGGACAAGGATCCTACTGTTTCAGGCCCCAGCCTACTTATACTCACCTTAACCCCCTACTGATCATTCTTCTTGCCAGGGACTGCCTGAGGTTGTATGAATATGCAAGCAAGGGTCTGCCTTTTCCACCCACTAAATTCTGGAACCTACCAGAAACCAGGGGAAAGCAGCTGAGCCTGCCACCAGCAGAACCCAGAAGAGCCAAAAGCAATCGAACTTCACTCTACTGCTACAGGGGAGCCAAAATCGAAATCCTCAATTGTTAGCAACCTAGCTAAGAGGGTGCGTCATTTCTCTATCCCAAGAAACAACTTAGAATGAAACTCATCATATCACTAAAGTTCCAAATATTTGGTGTAAGTTTGCTTTAGTCTCTATTATACAAATTAATATTAAATCCTTAAAGCACCTTTAAAAAAAAATGATTGCAGTCACATGGCGTGAATCTTTCTCCGATGAATGGAGGGTGGAGAACTCTTTGCAACACTGACACCAGTACGAGAAGTGACACTTGGAGCTTAGTCAACAATTTAGCCCATGCACAATGGAGAAAGCCTCAGAAGCACTCAAGGCTTTGGAGTAATGAGGCACCACGGCTTTCGGGTTCTGACAATGCTTTAGGGGTCAGCAGTTTTAGTAGCTGATCCTTGTTCTCAACCCAGAACATAAAAAATAACGATATATTGAGGGCAACAGCAGAAATAAAAAGTAAAATTGATGTAATATGGGGCTTTAAAATTTGAAAAGCTGTCAAAGATTATACGTTGTGGGAACCTTTTAAAGCTCTCTCTGCATTTTTGGCTGGCAAGACTTTTTAACAAACAGTTAACTTGCAGTGAAGGCTAGGGTTGGCAGTGTAAAGGTATCCCAGAGTTCAGCTTCAAAATGCTTTATCCTTTTTTTTAAGTATTATCTATAGGCCATCTCTCAGAGTCTATTCCGTGGTGCTACTGTCTGAGCAAAGTATTCATTCTCTTTACAAAATGTTCTCTGCAGGAGCTACTTTCATCTTTTACTGGGAAGCGGATGTGTAAAAGGATGGTTCTAACCCTTACATAACTCTCCCTTTTCCCTGATCCCCTGTAAAAAAATGCATCCTTCACAGTGGTGGTCAGAAGGATACTCTTACAAAAAGCTTAAAATATCATCGGTGTCATGTACCTGGCTCTGCCAAGTGGTCTTGGACCCAGAAATATTTAGGCATCATGGGATGAGAGGACAATCACTCATAACGTAAGGAACCCCTAGCAGCCTCTGAAGGAACCCCATGGTTCCACGAAACACCTGGTTCTGCCAAGTGGCCATGGACCTAGAAATATGTAGGCACCATGGGATGAGGACAATCACTCATAACGTAAGAAACCCCTAGCGACCTCTGAAGGAACCCTAGGGTTCCGCAAAACACCTGGCTCTGCCAAGTGGTCTTGGACCTAGAAATATGTAGGCACCCTGAGATGAGAGGACAATCACTCATAACGTAAGGAACCCCTAGCAACCTCTGAAGGAACCCTAGGGTTCCACGAAACACCTGGCTCTGCCAAGTGGCCTTGGACCTAGAAATATGTAGGCACCATGGGATGAGAGGACAATCACTCATAACGTAAGGAACCCCTAGCGACCTCTGAAGGAACCCTAGGGTTCCACAAAACACCTGGCTCAGCCAAGTGGTCTTGGACCTAGAAATATGTAGGCACCCTGAGATGAGAGGACAATCACTCATAACGTAAGGAACCCCTAGCAACCTCTGAAGGAACCCTAGGTTTCCACAAAACACCTGGCTCTGCCAAGTGGCCTTGGACCTAGAAATATGTAGGCACCATGGGATGAGGGGACAATCACTCATAACATAAGGAACCCCTAGAAAACTCTGAAGGAACCCTAGGGTTCCACAAAACACTGGTTGAGAATGGTGAATCTAAACAAACACTGACCACCCATAGCTGCTGCAGCATTTTATATTTTTTCCAAAAGAAAAGAAAAAACCTACATTTACAGTACCACCACCCTCCATGTCACTGCAGGATGTAGTAAAGGGAACAATAGTAATTTGTGATTAATAACAGCGCTCACAGGGAACACAGATCAGGAGTGCTACTTTACTAACACTGGTTATAACACTAGAGCCCTGATTGTGTCAGACCAAAGTTTTAGAACTTGCTTTAAAATCGAACCAATGGACGGCTGACCATCGGTCAAAACCGATGGTTAGTACACAAAAGCATCGGTTCAAAACCTGCGCATGCTCAGAATCAAGTCGACGCATGCTTGGAAGCATTGAACTTCGTTTTTTTTTTCAGCACGTCGTGTGTTTTACGTCACTGCGTTCTGACCCGATCAGGTTTTGAACTGATGGTGTGTACGCACATCAGACCATCGGTCTGCTTCAGCGGTGAACCGATGAAAACGGTCCGTCGGACCATTCTCATCGGATGGATCGACCGTGTGTACGCGGCCTTAGAGCTAGTATAAATATGGTTTTGGGTATTTATAGAAGCTGTTTGAAAATATATTTAGCAGTTGTTTTCAAAGGATTCACGCTGCTAGCTGCACAGCTCAGGGGGTCATAGAGGACCAAAGATCATGTATGGCCTCTTGCCTTGATCCCTGCTAGCTGCACAGCTCAGGGGTCATAGAGGACCTAAGATCATGTATGGCCTCTTGCCTTGATCCCTGCTAGCTGCACAGCTCAGGGGTCACAGAGGACCTAAGATCATGTATGGTCTCTTGGCTAGATCACTGCTAGCTGCACAGCTCAGGGGTCATAGAGGACCTAAGATCATGTATGGCCTCTTGCCTTGATCCCTGCTAGCTGCACAGCTCAGGGGTCATAGAGTACCTAAGATCATGTATGGTCTCTTGGCTAGATCACTGCTAGCTGCATAGCTCAGAGATCATAGAGGACCTAAGATTGTCTAGGACCTCTTGGCTTGAGCACTGCTAGCTGCACAGCTCAGGGATTATAGACTTTTCACACCTCTCTCTAAGTATCATAATGTTCCTACATTTACATAAGGGGCCGAGACCATCACTTCACAGAGCAATGAGACTCTCCCAGTTTGATCCTGTCTTTACCCTTCTCATTCGAAAGGTTACTGCATATATTATAACAAGTGTGTAACGTGTAAATCTCAGGACTAGATCATAACAAGTACAAACACTTTAGCAGGTAAATCTTCAATATATGCATTTTGTCTGTGTAACCTATTGGTCTAGAGCAGGGGTCTTCATACTATGGCTCTCCAGTTGTTCAGGAACTACAATTCCCATCATGCCTTGTCATGTCTGTGAATGTCAGAGTTTTACAATGCCTCATGGGACACGTAGTTCTGCAAAAGCTGGAGGGCCGTAGTTTGAAGATCCCTGGTTTAGAGTTATCTTTAAAGCAGCAGAAGCGCAAATACTAAATTATTCTTATTCTGTTTTGGTTTAGGTCAACTAATCAATAATGTCTATCAATGAGGTTTTGTCACAAAAGTGCCCAAAGAATCCATTGAGTAACTAATCTAGCCAACATCTGCCAAAAACTGTGTGGACCGAACACTTATGCCCCGTGCACACGATCGGAACTTTGTCCGACCAAATTCACATCAGAATTCTGACGGAATTTCATCGGAGGAAAAGAGAACATGTTCTCTATGTAAACTCTGATGGAATTCATCGGAATGTCCGATGGAATTACTCTGATGGGGCATACACACGGTCGGAATTTCCGATGGAAAAAGTCCGTCTGACTTTTTCCATCGAAATTCCGATTGTGTGTACGGGGCATTATTCAAACAGAACCATTAAAACACTTGTTTACCAGAAGGTTCCACATGAAAAGGGCCCCCCCCCCCCCCAAAGTGGAGTGAATTAGATCATGCTTTATTGGGTTATTTTGCCTACCTCAGGATCAGTGGCCTCCAAACTTCAAACACCAATGAGGGGGCACTATTCTTCCCATTGATATCAACAATAGGGCACTATTCCTCCCCTAATACTAATGATGGGGCATTGTATACTCCCATTGATGCCAGGGCATTTTCTACTCCCGGCGCGGCTTTTTTTGTTTACATTTTCTACTCCCGCTGGCCACAGTCTGCCCCCCCCCCCCCTAAATTTGGAAGGACAATAAACTGGCCCCTTGTTTAAAAAGTTTGGAGACCCCTGCTCTGATTCAACTAATAGTATCGGATAGTGTATATGGGGGTTTTTTATTTGTGTTTTTTTTCATTGGTTGAACTAGATGGACTAGTATCTTTCACCCTAACTATGTAACCACTGTATATAAGATGGGTCCACTTTAAATGGATGACTGATATGTAAGCAGCACACCATGCTTTGCAAGGAAAGGAGAGAGATCAGCGAGGGAAGGCTAGGTATCTCTAGGCAAAACCTTTTTTATTAAGTTTTGGGTGAGGCCCTCTGTCATGTTTTGATTGCTGCCCGAGTCTGTCTTCATTGGGGAGATTCACCACTCTGTTTGGCCTGATGACTATTATCACCGAGCCAGAAACTGAATGGAAATGCAAAATTTCAAACTTGCCAATTGGGGACACCTGCCACTGATCTTCTCTTTTGGGAGATTTCTTTCAATATTCTGTTGAGTCTTTGAGACGGAAAGTAAAAGGGAAAATTTGCCAATGGTACACAAACGAAAAGATAAACTGGCATTGATTTTAAGGCCCCTTTCCATTCTGATCAGTAGGGGGTGAGCTCACAGATTCCCTGCTGACTGGAGCAGATCGGGCGGATGACACATCTGTGTCTAGTCAGTTTCTGCAGACCGGAGATGGACAAAGCCCACTCTGACCTATGGGTGGTCGGAAGTAAACAGACTCCACTGTTCGTTTACACCTAAATACCCTTCGATATGCTTTGTTAAGAGAACAGATCCCATTCTGTTATGTTTTAAGCAAACTTGGTCAGACCCCAAGGTAGTCAGGTGTTAACCGACACAAGTCCATTTACACTGCCCTGTCCATAGGGATTAATGAACATTCCGGTCATGTCCACTTCAAAAACTGACAGGCGGACCTGATCAGAATGGCCCTGTGAAGAGACCAAACTCTTCCTCTTTTTTATCCACAACAACAAAAAAAAGATTTGGCTATATGTTATTGGCAGTAGATTTGCACATCAGTGCTGCAGGCATTAGTACAATATTACTGGCTGGCTACATCACCCAAATCTGGCTGGATATTCGTGGATAGAAATACCGTATTTATCGGCATATATCGCGCACTTTTTTCCCCTTAAAGTAAGGGGAAAATCGTGTGTGCGCGATATACGCTGATAGCCGCTTCCCGCGCTCAGTTTGAAATCCTGCGCCGACATATACTGAGTGCAGTACACTCGGGTACATTCGGCTAGGCTCGGCTTCGCTCGTGCTCACGCATAAACGTCACAGAGCGTGATCGCGAGCGAAGCCGAGCCTTGCCGAATGTACCCGAGTGTACTGCACTCGGTATATGTCGGCGGAGGCGTTCGTACTGAGCGCGGGAAGCAGGGACTCGACTTGAGGCGCGCGCTGGAGAAGCCGGGAGGACACCACCGAGGCCGCAGACGGACGCCGGACCGGACGACGGACGCTGGGAAGACACCAAAACTGTAAGTAATAAAATCATATAACTTTTTTTTTTACAGGAATTTCGGGGCCAACTTTAGGGGTGCGCGGTATACGCGTGAGCGCGCTATACCGCGATAAATACGGTACCTTTAAATTCTAAACAACTTTCCTAATTTAATTGGAAATATTGGATCATCCTATCCTTAAATCACGTTGGCAGCCTAGTTTATATCATTACATAGTAAATAAAGTTAAAAATGTATCTACTAATTAACCAAAAAAAAAATTTTCTTTATCGTTCATAACAGGACACAGAGCAGCCATAGTAATTACTATGTGGGTTATACGCCACCTATAGGTGAAGGGACAATGGTACACTGAAAAGACAGGAAGTCCCCCACCCATATAACCCCTCCCATACCGGAAGTACCTCAGTTTTTTTTCCAGTGTCTAAGGTCGCGGTTAATGAAGTGCTAAAGAATAAGCTCTGCAAAAGAGATCCTTGACAGGATAGAAGGGGCTATGCAGTCGGATCCAATCAAATTGCCGAAAAAGGTCCAAAATGGATGGTACCCGAGCCTCGAGGAAGAACGAGGTTTCCTGCTTTGGATTTATGTCTTGGCATTGCATGTTATTATTGAGCTTATGATATACCAAAACCCCCAGATCCTTCTCCACTACGGATCCCCCTAGTTGTACTCCCCCTAGTATGTATGATACATGCATATACGTAGCTCCAAAGTGCATAACTTTACATTTAACAACATTATGTATGTCTAGCCAAACACAAACATTAAGTCATATGGTTATATTCTACAAACATGCATACTTATGTGAACAACACACAACCCCAGTACTGCTGCTGACTTGGAACTGTGGACTTTGAGGCTAAATTCCAACATGGTCAAAAGTTTTTCTCCCTTAATTAAGCACCCCAGGGATCCTTCCATATGGGTGGTCTGTATACCAAATGAATAACAAAACTGTAAGAATCAAGTGTAGGGGTGGGGTAATATCTGTGGGCACCTTAACACTATTGGTTTGATTGGTTTACAATGCCAAAACTTGTGGGGCAGATTGTAAAACGAGGATTGATCTTTATTGCAGTCTGTGACCCTGGCAGGGTAATCTCCTCAACCCTTGGCCCTACCATGAAAGAAGGGTTCTTCTCTCGAGTGCTTTCTCCAAAACTTCAAACAGAAAGATTTGAGGTTTCCATGGGATTATATAGAGAATGCACTCTACAGAGCTGAACCAAGATGTTCAGGTCACAGCAAACCAATCGCTGTCACATCTATTGTGAGCTTTAGTAGATCTCATCCCACCATGGTCATGGATTGTGATAAGGTTTTAAAATCTGCCTGAGACCTGAGTTAAAGGGGTTGTAAAGGTTTTTTTTTTTATTTTCTTAATAGGTTCCTTTAAGCAAGTACATTGTTGGTTCACTTACCCTTTCCGTTGATTTCCCTTCTAAATGTTTTTTTCTTTGTCTAAATTTCTCACTTCCTGTTCCTCCTTAGTAAGCTTGCCACCATCATCCAAACCATTCTGGCTGGGGGTTAGTCAGTGCGCTCGCCCCCTCCCTTGGGACTACATCCCAGTGGGGGACTACGTCCCTGCGGGGAGGCGCTGTGCGTCTCCCCGCAGGGATGTAGTGCCAAGGGAGGGGGCGAGCACGCTGACCAATGTCCATCCAGAATGGTTTGGGTAATGGGGGCAAGCTTACCGAGGAGAAACAGGAAGTGAGAAATTCAGACAAAGAAAAAAAAACATTTAGAAGGGAAATCGAAGGAAAAGGTAAGTGAACCAACAATGCACTAGCTCAGTGGTCTCCAAACTGCGGCTCGGGGGCCAGATGTGGCCCTTTGCTTGCTTTTATCTGGCCCTTGGGGCACCATTTCATCCACTGATACAAACAATGGGGCATTGTTTCTTCTACTGACAAAAACAATGGGGCCCGATGACACCAACAATGGGGCATGGTTTCTCCTACTGACACCAACGATGGGTCACAATTCTTCCCAATGACACCAACAATGGGTCACAATTCTTCCCAATGACACCAACAATGGGTCACAATTCTTCCCAATGACACCAACAGTGGGTCACAATTCTTCCCAATGACACCAACAGTGGGTCACAATTCTTCCCAATGACACCAACAATGGGTCACAATTCTTCCCAATGACACCAACAATGGTTCACAATTCTTCCCAATGACACCAACAATGGGTCACAATCCTTCCCAATGACACCAACAATGGGTCACAATTCTTCCCAATGACACCAACAATGGGTCACAATTCTTCCCAATGACACCAACAATGGGTCACAATTCTTCCCAATGACACCAACAATGGGTCACAATTCCTCACAAAGACACCAAGGATTGGGCACAATTCCTCACAATGACATCAACAATGGGACTCAATGACGGGGCACAATTACTCCCACTGAAACAAACAATGGGGCGTTAATTTTTCCCACTAATGTCGGGACCTTTTCGACTCCCACTGACCACTGTCTGGCCCTTGTAAACTCTGAAGGACAGAAAACTGGCCCTTTGCTTAGAAAGTTTGGAGACCCCTGCTCTAGCTTAAATGAACCTATTTAGAAAAAAAAAAAAACCTTTACAACCCATTTACCCAAAGCAAAGAAAAAGTCTTTGATTATCTTTACCTTTAGTTTAAATGCAGTTTATATTTTAGGCATGGCATAGCACAGTTTATCTTAAAAAAAGCATTCTAGATTTTCCAACCCTTACGGCTGTTACACATTTTATCATTACCCCCAATTAACTTACATCTATGACTCAGAGGTATTAATTATTAAACCTTTGTGTTTTATCTGTGCCTGAAATGAACCCTCTGTCTAGTGGTATGGCTTACTTGCTGGTAGCATTCCATGTTCGTTGTGAATATTTCAGCTTCGATGTCATGGCAAAACCCCAGGGAAAGATAGGAGGCTGTACAGTTATCTCCTGTGATGTTATCCTCAACTATACAACCTACTACCTCATCCCGGAATTCACCGGTCTGAGAATGGCAAGAAACGATGGCCCAGTTGTTTTGGAAGTACGTACATACGCAAGGTTCCTTCTAACAGTAGTAGCATGACTTAACAAGACAAAGTTAATCCATAAATCTTACATCCAAAAAGTGCTGATCACACTGTGTTTGACTTCAGCAAGTTGAGTATCATATGAAGAAGTACCAACCAAATAGTCATGCAGTCAACTTTCCAGTCTTCACCGTAGGAACCCCATAACATGCTTAGGTGATTTAGAACTTTCATGCCGCCGTAGCTAAGCCGACACAGACCCGCACACTCGAGCTTGTGAGAAGGGCACAGCACAAGTTCGGATCTACGGGTTTATGGCAACCAGCAGAAGATCTACACTATACAGAAACCAGCTTCTCGTTAGAAGTACACACAATTAAAAAATCCCCACGTTAGAAAATGCTTCAATGACTAAAAATAAAGGGTTATATGCTTTAACTACAGCAAGTGCCTGTGTGTAATTAAAGATGGCACATATTTTGGACCTGCATAACTGCTTGGATTAACTCATCTTCATTCTAATAAAAAAAATTCTAATTTTGGTCTGAAAACAAAGCTGTAGTCAATGAAACATAAAATAAAGCAAAGAACCCTTTCCTCCCGCTGCATAATTCTTAATGAATAAAGCATGTAAAGAAGAAACTGTATCATCATCGGCTGTATACCCTTCACAAAATTGCTTTTTTGAATCCATCATTTACCTTATCCACTGCTTCCTAATACCCCGGCGTTCCTATGCGTCCTCTCCCCATGCTTGTTTTGGAAGTAACGGCCATGTTAAATGCTGCCTGGTGGGGGTGGAGGCACTGGGCCCTGTGCCACGACACTGAAGGCGGTGTTGCGTTTTCGCGGCCTCTCTTTCCTTCCTCCCCATCCCCCTGGGCAGTCTCCGTCGCAACTGAAAGGAACAAAGGAAAGCAATGAGCAGGGAAATGCAAGACACACATTGGCGCAGACTGGCACATTATCTTGCCATCGGTCAGGCCTACAAAGATAGAAGTATTCCCTCACCTTCCTCCGTACCAATGTCCAAATTGTTTTGCTCATACTCTAAGTTTTTTTTTATCTTCAAAAGTGATCATAAATTAGGCTGTGACAATTTCCATAAATACATTTTTTTTTTCTTCATTTTAACTACACAACTAATTATCTACTGTCATGTCCTCTAGTATGCTTCTTTCATTATTTAACAATCATCTCCTAGAATTTTCCCATCTTTGCCCTGTCAACTTGTTTTCAGTACTACTGACTTATTCTTACCTACTTCCCGAAACCCAACCAACCTCAGGCTTGGTCAGTCCTGACTCGTTCTACTTATTCGGCCTTGCCCTCATCTGTTTGCATGTCCGGTTATCCTAATTCATCTTTTTACTCCTCCCTTTTAACACTGTATCGCCGCTGTTTCTTCCTTGTCTCCACCCACGTCTCGGCACTTCTTCTCCTTGATATGTCTCTATTTTTTCCTCCAATGCAATTTCCTTCAGTGTTCACTGTCCTTTCCTCCACCCATCTTAGTTTACTGCCCTCCCTATATCCACCCCTCTCCTTTCCTTTCTTTCTATTTTCCCTTTCTATTCTTCTTTCCTATCCCGTAGGATACTAAGATTTCGTTTTTGAGCTCCAAATCAATACAAAGAGGCCTGTGGTTCCCACCAACCCTTGCAGTGCCTGGCGTTATTAAATAGACATGATCTATATTTTTGAAAAATACAAGCAATATTTTTGTATAAATATCTATGATAATAATCAATGTACAACCAGAGCAGTCCCTTTAGTCCAACTCGCAGATTGGCCAACGTCAACCTTCAGAGCATCCTGGCACAGTAGATGTTAAATTAGAAGGCATTCCCGAACGAGGAAGACTGCCAAACCTCTCAGCATGTGCTTGTCGGAGCAGAGCCCAAGAACATTCTCTAGCGAAAGCTCACTAACGGATAAATATTGTTATCCGTCAATTATATTATGCATTGTATTATACGTGATCATATTACATAGCATGGTACAATCAGATAAATGTATTCAAGTACGTAAGCCGCTGCCCCAGAGATTATTACTGTCTAAAACCTGGCCATAAAAATGATTTTGGTTTGCAAACCACCCAACTATCCCATATTAAATATGTCTCCCAGTATGAATATCGCCTATTGCAGCCTTTCTCAAACTGTAGTTGGTCATGTACAACCATCATGACCTTCGCCATGTGTGAGTGCTTCCTGGAGTCCTGGTGTTCACAATTTGGCACAAACTACATTACTTGGCTCTCTGTATGGTCTCTCTCTCTTTCCCTCCTACCTTCGTAGTGAAGGGCTTTGGCATGTATGAGATCAGTATGTACAACAAGCATTTACAAAGAATTTCTAAAGCTTTCAGCAAGACCCTAGCAATTTTCTAGAAGTCTTCAAAGGCTAAGGCCTCGTACACACGACCGAGTTTCTCGGCAAAAACCAGCAAGAAACTTGCTGGGAGATATTTTTTTGCTGAGGAAACTGGTCTTGTGTACATTTTCGTTGAGGAAACTGTAGAGAAGCTCGACGAGCCAAAAAGAGAGCAAGTTCTCTATTTCCTGGACGGGAATGGAGAAACTTGCCTTGTCGAGTTCCTCGACAGCCTAACAAGGAACTCACCGAGGAAAACGATGTGTTTGGCCCGTCGAGTTCCTCGGTCGTGTGTACAAGGCTTTAGGCCCCGTACACACGGCCGAGGAACTCGACGTGCCAAACACGTCGAGTTCCTCGTCGAGTTCTGGGATGAAGCCGCCGAGGAGCTCGGCGGGCCGCCTTCTCCCATAGAACAACGAGAAAATAGAGAACATGTTCTCTATTTTCTCGATGAGTTCCTCGGCGGCTCCATCAAGCCAAAAGTGTACAGACGACAGAGTTTCTCGGCAGAATCCGGGTTTTGACCGAGTTTCTCGGTGAATTCTGCCGAGAAACTCTGTCGTGTGTACAAGGCTTTAGTCAACTGTTTATTAAAAATAATAAATACGTAGTGACCATGGCCATGCTCTTTGCTGTTTAGTTTGACCAACACATTTTACTCTTTTTCCTCCAGGTTTCCCTTTCCTTCGTTTCTATCGTTCCATTTCTTCCGCCCCCCCTCCTCCTCCTCCTTTTTATTTATTTTCTCTTCCGCCCCTCAATCTCTTCTTCCATGTTTTCTCTTTTTTTTTTATCTTTGGAGTTATGCCCCGAATTCCGTACTCTGTATGACTCATGGAGTTTTGGGTTGCAGCCCTTCCTTTACCCTTTTAGTTAAGTGTGGTGAACCGAACCTTTTCAGAAGCTTTTGATGTTTAAATCGCATAACTCCCCATATAAGGCTGATGATATTTGTGGAGAAAATTTGATTGTGGGCTGTACCACAATGTGACTTTTCTGTTTTGCTCTTTCTTTATGAGTCACCAGTGCCTTGGCTATTATTTGGCATACTTTTTTGTACCTCGTGTTCGATACTATTAAAAAAAAAATTATAAATACACCTATACTAATTAATAACATTTTTTTTTTTTTTTGCTTGAAGCATATAAAGCATTGATGCCACGATTAGTGGATCTCGGGTGTATTGCTTTGGCTCCTGCAGACAATTTCTTCAGCAGAAAGTCTGTACCAAAGGAGGGACCATCAGTTATGGAGCTGGATAAAGTATCAATGGGCTACAAGTGCTCCATTAAGAACTATGAATCCTTCTGCGGTGACAGATGGGATTTGTAGTTTATTCCATCACAGATTCTTGTAAATTAATGGCGTGACTGTGCAGGTGAAGCCTCACAGCCACGCAAAATTCAAATAAGGACAGGAGCTGGAGAGGAGAAGAACCCTTGGATTCTGTAAAAGGAGACAGGGTCGGTTTTGGGTTGGTGGGCAGCAGGCTGTGACCAAGTTGCACGTTACACCCCAAATATGGGTAAACGTGGTCAGAAAGGTGGACTAACATGTACTGCATATCCACTTCAGCTCCAGAAGGTTTTATCCCCTTTATGACCAGGCCATTTTTTCCTATTCAGCACCTTAAATGGTAATTGTGTGGTCATGCAAAATTATGCCATTTTTTTAATACAAATAGAGCTTTCTTTTGGTGGCATTTGATCACCACTAGGTTTTTTTTTTTAGCTGATTGAAAAAACACACAAAAGTTTGAAAAAGAAAAAACAATGGCCCGGATTCACATACATCGGCGCATATTTATGCGGGCGTAGCGTATCTAATATACGCTACGCCAACGCAGCGCACAGAGGCAAGCACAGTATTCAGGAAGCCAGTGCTCCCACTCGCTCTTAAATCTACGCTGGGTTTCCTTGGCGTAAGCCAGCGTAGGTGGAAGTGGGCATGAGCCATGCTAATGAGGCATGACCCCATGCAAATGATGGGCCAAGCGCCATAGAAGTACTTAAAACAAACGGCGCATGCGCCTTCCCATGGATGCATCCCAGTGCGCATGCGCAGAATCACGTCGGAACTACTCCCTAAGATACGCCGGATCACTGCCTACGACGTGAACGTAACCTATGCCCTATTCACGTACTACGTAAACGACGTAAAATATGACGGCTCTGTTCCCTGGTCCATACCTTTGCATGAGTTGCGCCTCCTATATGTGGAATAACTTTACGCTGGACGTACGCCTTGCGCAAACCGCGTATATTATGCGCCGGGCGCAACTACGTTTGTGAATCGGCGTATCTCCCTCATTTGCATAGAAAATCAATGGGAGCGCCCCTTGCCGCCAGCGTAAATATGCGCCCACGATACGCCAGGGTAGGAAAGTTACGTCGGTCGTATGCAGCCTATTTTCAGGCGTATCTAGTTTTGTGGGCACGGCGCATAGATACGACGGCGCATAGATAGACTTATGCGGCGTATCCCGAGATACGTCGGCGTAAGTGCTTTGTGAATCCGGGCCAATCTCTTTTACTTTCTGCTATAAAACATATACAATTTTTTTTTTAAATCGACTTTCTTTATACATTGGCTAAAATTTATTCTGCTACATGCCTTTGGTAAAAAAAATCCCAATATGTGTATATTGATTGGTTTGCGTGAAAGCTATAGGGTCTACAAACTATACCTCCAACACTTTATTCTTAATCTATCCTTATGGCGTCTTTATCATTCCCTTTCCCCTTTTTTCATCCACCTTCATACTCGGTGCTTGCTCAGTACTTTCATCTGACTTGGGGCATGGGCTTTCTCACACTTCATAATAATATTATACATTTATTATATACCATTGATCTTAATCCACAGAAGTGTCGGCCCATTGCCTTTTCGCATTCACACATTGGGGAATCCACATTGCTCGCTGTCTGTCCATGTGTCCCTACCTCAGCTCCCATGCCAGACAATTTTAACGGCCTTGGTCCTGCACTCACATCTATACAGTTGACGTGAGTATTTATAGGATTATTTATCTTGTTCTGTATATTTATATTATTCTACTACAAAATGATATCATATGGTTATGTCTTTTTATAGATCACCATTGCATTTGCCCCTGAAGAGTTGGTATATTGCAACGAAACGCGTCGGGAATATATAGATGCATGATGTTGATACAGATGATTTTATGTTTTGTATATTGTTTTACTCCTAGATTCTCATCATACTATCAAGCACCTCCAGTGGTTCATGTTGTGCAGGACTTTTTTTTATTTCACGATATGCCAAGTATCATGATGTTACGCATATGTAATTTGTAACATGTTCATGCGATTTTGTGGATGCAATTTTTGTCATTCAGTATGCTTGATATTATATCACAAGGCATTATAAAAAATGCTCTTTGCTAAGACTGCTCTTTGTCATACACTTCTCATTGCAAGTCCTCAATCAACTCCCCCTTTTTGTGTTGGAACCCAATTAAGCAATACCATATACCTTACATGCTCACTCCGCATGGTGATTGGCCTCATTTAAAGTCCTGCTGACCAAACTTTATTTTTTTCGGGTCTACAAACTATGGGATATATCCTGGAATTTGTATTTTTTTTTTATACTACTAATAGCGATGATCAGCGACTTATAATGGGACTGCGATCTGACGCTAATTTTTTTTTTTAGGATGGTGGGAGTGAGGGGAATTAGAACCCCTATCTTGATTTATACTGCTATCAGGACCACTGTTGGAGGGATTTCTCTAACACAGCTTGACATGGCCAAGTTTTGCCTGAACATATTCTTTATTTGGTAATACCGGCTGTCCCTTTAAACAAGCCACCAGCAGCTTTTAGCAAACACTTATCAAAACTAGTTTCAAAGCCTGCTAAAGACCACCCATATCTTGTTTAAAGTAACAGCCAACATACTCATTAAGATCTTAACATCCCCAAACTGGAGCTGAAGGCTTTAAAAATAAGGTGTTAAAGCTTCCTAAAAGTTTTGCAATTGCTTTGAAAAAGCTTGCTGCACACACTTCACCTTTACGGCTACTAGAGAATATCCCATTACTGCTAAACACATATATGTTAACATCTTCATCTTTTAGCAGGTAGACACAAGTGTATTTTTACATACTGTCAATGATGATAGACACAGGTGTGTTAGTATACACATTTGATTCATTACAGGTAACCTCCCGTTCATATGTATGACTCAATGCAGGTGGGCGTAGGTGCAGAGAGGCATACAGTTGCCTGAGGCACTGATTCATCAAGCTGTCACCCCACTTAATGCACACTTAATAGTGCCAAGGTGGTTTCTGAGTCATTTTAGCATGCCTTGAGTGCCTATTTAGCACACCATATTGCAGTTTGATGGATCAGAGCCTTTGATCATTTTGTAAGTCATTTTATCACGGTGAAGAATATCTGTACATTTCTCAGGGGCCTGAATTTAATAAAATAATGTAAATACACCTGTTTGCTGATGCTCCAATACTGTGTGATATCTGGCTACAAACTGGTATATTATAGACATGTTAACACACTGGCTGTATTCCTATATACATCTCATCACAGATAGGCACAGGTGTGTTTCTAAATATCTTTTACTATATTACAGGTAGGCACAGATGAGCGTCTATATTTGTTATATTACGGGTATGTTACTATCTATGTCTTATTACAGGTGGGCCCCGGTGTGTCTCCATATATGTCTCACTACAGGTGGATGAAGGTTTGACCCCAAATTTGTCTCCATATAGGTCTCATTACAGGTAGATATGTCTCTGTATATACCTTGTTACAGGTAGCCCCAGTTGTGTTCCCATATACAGTATGTCTTATGGAAGGCAGACACAGGTGTGTTCCTCTATTTGTATAGTTACAGGTAGCCCCAGTTGTGTTCCCATATACAGTATGTCTTATTGAAGGTAGACACAGGTGTGTTCCTCTATTTGTATAGTTACAGGTAGACCAAGTTGTGTTCCCATACACAGTATGTCTTATTGAAGGTAGAAACAGGTGTGTTCCTCTATTTGTATAGTTACAGGTAGACCAAGTTGTGTTCCCATACACAGTATGTCTTATTGAAGGTAGAAACAGGTGTGTTCCTCTATTTGTATAGTTACATGTAGCCCCAGTTGTGTTCCTATATACAGTATGTCTTATTGAAGGCAGACACAGGTGTGTTCCTCTATTTGTATAGTTACAGGTAGCCCCAGTTGTGTTCCCATACACAGTATGTCTTATTGAAGGTAGAAACAGGTGTGTTCCTCTATTTGTATAGTTACAGGTAGACCAAGTTGTGTTCCCATACACAGTATGTCTTATGGAAGGCAGACACAGGTGTGTTCCTCTATTTGTATAGTTACAGGTAGCCCCAGTTGTGTTCCCATATACAGTATGTCTTATGGAAGGTAGACACAGGTGTGTTCCTCTATTTGTATAGTTACAGGTAGACCAAGTTGTGTTCCCATATACAATATGTCTTATGGAAGGTAGACACAGGTGTGTTCCTCTATTTGTATAGTTACAGGTAGACCAAGTTGTGTTCCCATATACAATATGTCTTATGGAAGGTAGACACAGGTGTGTTCCTCTATTTGTATAGTTACAGCTAGCCCCAGTTGTTTTCCCATACAGTATACTTATTACTGGTAGACAGAGGTTTATTCTTCTATATGTCTTGCTACAAAAACACATAGGTGTATGCCCACATTATATATTTGCTACTTCAGGTAAACACAGGTATGTTTCTTTACTGTATGTTCCCATTACAGGTAGACAAGATACATTAAGTGGCACTGCAGATAGACAGGTGTGTTTCCATATAGTTCACATTACAGAAAGACCCAGGAATTTTCCCTCACATTACAGGTAGACACAGGTGTGTTCCTATATATGTGTTGTTACCGGTAAACACAGGTGTATTCTGATTATAGATAGACACAGAAGTGTCCCTATGTGTGTTTAGTTACAGGTGGACATGGGTGTGCTTTCATTACAGGTAGATACAGGTGCCTCCCTATATATGTTTTGTTACAGGTGGACATGGGTGTGCTTTCATTACAGGTAGACACAGGTGCATCCCTATATATGTTTTGTTACCGGTGCACATGAGTGTGCACCGGTAACAAATTACAGGTAGGCACAGTTGTGTTCCTATATATGTCTTGTTAGAGGTAAAAAAAAGGTGTATTCTAATTACAGATAGACACAGGTGTGTTCCTATATATGTCTAGTTACAGGTGGACACAGGTATGTTCCTATACTGTATATGTCTTTGTTCCCATAGCGTTCATTACTACCTGACACAGGCATTTTCTCACACAGTTCTCATTACAAGTAGACACAGGTGTGTTCATATATATTTCTTGTTACAATTTCTTGATACAGGTGTGTACCCAAATAAGCAGTACTGCAGATAGACAGGTGTGTTTCCATATAGTTCACATTATAGATAGGTCCATGTATTTTCCCATACAGTTCTCATTGCAGGTAGATACAGGTGTGTACTCACATAAGTGTTATTGCAGGTAGACACAGGTGTGTTTTTACATTGCAAGTAGACACAGATGTGCCTCTTCATACAATATGTTCCATTATAAGTATACACGTGTGTATTCCCATATGTATCTTGTGCCTGGTAGTCACAATTGTGCTTCTTTTTATATGTCTGTTACAGGTAGACATAGGTGTCTTCCAGCATATGTCTTGGTAAAGGTATGTTTCGGCATATGTCTTGTTTTAGGTAGATGCAAGTGTGTTCCCATATGTCTTATTACAGTTAGACACAGGTGTGTCCCCATATGTCTTGTTATAGTAGACACAGGAGCGTCTCCATGTGTCTTGTTATAGTAGACACAGGTGCGTCTCCATATGTCTTGTTATAGGAAGACACAGGTGCGTCTCCATATGTCTTGTTATAGGAAGACACAGGTGCGTCTCCATATGTCTTGTTATAGGAAGACACAGATGCGTCTCCATATGTCTTGTTATAGTAGACACAGGTACGTCTCCATATGTGCTCCTGTATACATCTTGTTACAGATGGAGACAGCTATGTTCCAGTATATGTCTCTTTCTAGGTAGACACAAGTCTGTTCCTATATATAGCCTATCTTAAGCAGACAGGTGTGCTTCCATGTAAATTCCATTACAGGTGTGTTCCTACATTACAGATTGACAAATCTGAAAGATATCCATAAACAGTGCCACTGGCTTTCATTGCCTACCAATTCTCATTAGCATTTATTTCGTAACGCAAGATTATTGATATCAATGCTTAACTTAGTTATCATGTACAGTATGATCGGGATTATGGTCCAATGTGTGAAATTGTGCTAATTATAATGGCATTAGTAAATAACTACCCAATCTTTCTTATTCCTGAGCAATATCTTTAAACGGAATCCATGAGGCTTCTTCCTCGGAATATGTTTCATCTATCCCTATTCTAAGAAGAGGAATTAACCAAAGTTTGCAAGGACTTTTCTTCATGGAAGTACGGTTGATGGAGCAGCATGAAGACAATTAGATCCGGCTCCCACAGCTAAAGAGCGATAGCAGATTTATTTCCTATTGAGGGGAAAGATGGTGGTATGGAGCAATGACTGAAAGCCTTTAACGTTGGTTCAATCCTTGTTGCTATGGGAGCTGAATCATAGTCATCCACTTAACAATGCATTGGGCACATGCCAGATTGTCTCCTCCTATGTGTCTCCCTCCTTCTCTTGCTCCAACACTCCCTCCCTCCTCCCGGGTCTGTCTGTCTCTAGCTCCTCGCACCTCTAGTTCTACAAAATATCGCACCTTTGTGTCTGGCACGTCTCTCCCGTTCTTCTATTTCTTAAAAATTACCCGCTCATACGATCTCCTTCGGCCAAAATCCATTTTAATGTGTTGCCTTTTTTTTAACGGTTATTGCCCATTTTTTGGTGAATCCATCTGCTTTGCGTACCTTTTAGTCGATTTTCTTTTTTACAATTTTTTTTTTCGCTTTTTTGTCTCTCGCCCATCCCCGTCGCTTGCTTTTCCTAGGCTTCCCCTCCCTCCCCCCCTCATTAATTCACAACACGCAGCACTGCGTCTGATGCCAGGATACCAGGCTGGCACCCACCATGATCCCCGCCATGCAAGGTGCCACAGATAATAATTTATTTTTCTGTACATCGTTAAAGCCATTTTATCAGAAAGATGCCATTTATCCACGCTGAATTTTCACGTTTTCTTTTTTCTGTAGATGCCAGCCTTGGCCGTTCCTTGGGCACAGCTAGCGACAGATCATTCGCTGTTGTTGCAAGGGGTTAACGCTACGTGATCGTAATGGTCCTGTTGAGATTGCTTGGCACGTTGTCATAAGCCGTTAGCCCTTTATGAGTTATTGCGCCTGCTGCAGTTGCCACAGCAAATTCTAACCGCTTGGTGCGCCCCCGCTGTTGCGCCGTTCATGCATGGCTGTCAGTGTTGTAACAAGAATGACTATCTAACCATGACCTGCTGTATCTTCTCCTACAGCTGCCGGCAATCTTTCAGCAACTGTAATGTTTATCAAACCTTAGCGATACACAGTGGTTCATGTAGCTTTTTCTCTGCAGTGAAGGCCTATTCTCTATTTCCCGGTAATAACTCTGATGGCATACAAGGAGCAGTCAAGCGTCAAATAGTGAAATTGGGGGACTTAATTATGGCTTATACCAGAATGTACTTAAAAACTAAAGGCTGCTTCGCGCACTATAGATGATGTACAACAGTATATGACTCAGGTGCCAAAATTTAAATAAACTATGTCAGGCAAGAGAGGAGTGGGAAAGGTGGGGAGGAGAAGGGAGGCAGACGTAATATGGAAGTATGTCAGAACATTAAGTTCTAAAATCAGGACTCCCTCTCAGATTTTTTTCTCCTTCAGAGGGGGACCCGTCAGGGCTGCCTGCTGTCTCCCAGCTTATTTAGATTGGCCCTAGAGCCCCTAGCGACCCTGGTCAGGGAGTCCAGACACATTGTGGGGCTATGGGTTGGCCCTCTGGAGAAGAAAACCTCACTGTATGCAGAGGATACGCTCTTGTATTTACATGATGCTGATTCCTCATTGAGTGTGGCCTTTGAGGCCTTTAAACGAGTTTGGGCATTTCTCTGGCATCCGCATCAATTGGACTAAGTCAGTTCTATTTCCCATAGATGTACAGGCCAGGGTGAGACCTCGCTACAGTGGGTGGAAGACTTCACATACCTGGGAATCAGGGTGACACAGGACTTGCAGTCATTCCAACATCTCAATCTCCATTTGGTAGTCACACGACTTAAGGATCATTGCTCTCGGTGGGCTGATTTACCGCTTAATCTTCTGGGACGCATTAACATTCTAAAAACGATCTACCTACCTAAATTCATCTATATCTTTAGGAACTGCCCCACGTGGATCCCCTTGTCCTTCTTCAGAGACTTGGACAACTGTATTGGCTCATTTCTCTGGCGGGGACTTTCCCTTGGGTCGACTCTTCAGCTCCCGGAAAGCTGTGGTGGACTTGCTTTGCCTAAGCTGTTGGTGTATTATTGGGTGGCCATGTTCGTCACGGTTAGATGGTGGTTTGAACAGTCTAGAGCCAATGCTTCTGTCTGTCAGGAGACAGCCATTGTGGCTCAGTAACTTGGTCTATAGGGGAGCACCCCTATGTACCCCTCCCTTCCAGACCCTACTAAGGTGACTCTATGGGTATGGGGGGTGGCTAGACTGCAGTTTCTTCATCCCAATCAGTGGTCCCCCTACTGTCCATTGTGGGGGAACCCGTCCCTCCCTCATTTTAGGATGATTCCAGACCCGCGTTTGGGGTAAGGATACTGAAGGATGTTATCCCCACAGGGCTAATGCTATTGAGGAGTTGTTAGCTTAGGAATAACTAAGTAAACCTCTCTCTACGTTATACGTGGCCCTCCTCAAGGTAGACTCACCTAAAATGGAATCACTGTGGGATAAATGGAGAGCGGACCATCCAAGCCTAGATAGAGAAACCTGGGAAGAATGTTTTGAGAATAGCTCCAAGCTAGTGATATCTTCTAGAGATAAAATGATACAAACCAAGTTCCTGCATAGGATTTACTATACGCCTCAGAGACTGCATAAGATCTATCCACAGCGTTTACAGAACTGCTCACGCTGTAATTCTCCTGACAGCACTTACATTCATATGTTTTGAGCCTCCCCTAAGTTGACACAATATTGGGCTGCTGTAATGGAGCTTATTAATGCTCGCTTGCAGCTGGAAATCCCATTGACTTCTGAATTAGCTCTGTTGGGTATACAGGATGATGAACAACGACCTAGATATACCAAACTGCTGATCTAGTTTTTGCTTTTTTTATGAAAAAAAGGAGATTCTGCTAAAATGGGCCTTCCCATTGGCCCTTACAGTGAGGGCATGGGAAACCTCTGTCAATGCAGTGCTACCATTGTATAAACTGACCTATACCAATAGGGAGTGCCCCCAGAAGTTTGAGCGGATTTGGCAACCGTGAACCGAACCAACTTGATTCCCCCCTTTTAACAGGGATTTGTTTCCTTTGGTTATATAAACGTGCTGTGAGGCAAGAAGGCCCCTCTCCCCCCCCCTTTTTTTTTAATCTTCCAATAGTTTTGAAATGGTGGAAGCTCCATTTCCATAAATCATTGGCATGACAACCTATGGAAGTCTATTATGAGCTTTACATGTTTGTTTGTTTTCCTTCTGTAAGACTGCTCTGCCGATTTCGAAAAATTGAATGTATCATACCATGTTTCCTCAATAAAGATCAACCTTGTTTGTAAAAAAAAAATCTAAAATCAAAAATCAGGTGCCAAAGTCTGGACACTTAAGCAAGAGTCAGGTCAACTGTAGCTATTAAAATAAATACAGTAGCTGTGATCGTGTAATAGTGGTCTTCAAGGTTTCAATTGGGTATAGCCAAGGGATTAAGATAAAGGCTCAGAGAGCAACCTGGCGTATTCACCAAAAAAAATAAGAGGAGAAGCGAGAATGCCATTATAATGTCCATACAGACATGGTCTGTATGGACATTATAAGGGTGGTCCTTAGGGTTTCAGTGGGGTATAACCAAGGGAATAAGATAAAATCCATGGAACCTGGGGTATCCACTGAAAAATTAGAAGGAGAGGTGGGAGAGCCCTAAAAATGTCCATACAGATGACATTATAAACATTATAAGGGTGGTCCACAGGGTTTCATTGAGGTATAACCCAAGGAAGTAAGATAAAGGCCCAGGGAGCCTGGGGCATCCACTAAAAAAAAAAGGGGGGAGATTCGGGAGAGTCTTTATAATGTCCATACAGATGACATTATGGACATTATACGGGTGGTCCTCTGGGTTCCAGTGAGGTATAACCAATGGAGTAAGATAAAAGGCCCAGGGAACAACCTGGAGTATCTACCAGAAAAATAAGGAGAGGTGGAAGAGCCATCATAATGTCCATACAGACATGGTCTGTATGGACATTATAAGGGTAGTCCTCAGGATTCCAATGGGGAATAACCAAGGGAGTAAGATAAAGGCCCAGGGAACCTGAGGTATTTCCATCCTCAAGATCTCCCTTTGTGTAGTCTCACATTTGAAAAGCCTCTACTTCTTGCCTCCTTTGGGGTGGGCACTACTCCTTGTGGGATCCTTGTGTGGGACACCTCGGGCCTAGGGGGTTCCCCATTTACTTGGGTGACATACCAACAGGGAACTCTCCATCTTATCCAGCTCCATTTCAAATCCTTTTTTTCAGATTTTGCTATGATACAATATTAAATGTCTCTTAACTCCCCTGAAGAAGGGATATACTTCAAGATTCCCGAAACGTGTCGGACTGTATGAGAAGAACTGTTATACCTTCTACTAGTTCTCTATGAGCTTGGTATAATCTCTCCCTCTCTCATTTTCTTCTTGCAACTTTTTTTTCTACCAAAGTGGAGTTACCCTTTAAATGATATATTATTAAATACAGAGCTGCGTTATTTTGTGCCTTTTATATCTGCCTGGCGTTCAGCTTTAAACCACTCCTTTACCTCCAGGAATAAAGGATTGTCTGTTTTCTAATTCCGACACTCCTCCACAAGAAAACGATGATCTGATAGGAATGGCAGAACTTTCCTCTGGAGCTCCACAGATGTTAAAAACCGAATGTGATATTGCGCTGACCTTTTACAGGCCCCGCCGTCATCAACATTACATAAATGAAAGGAGAGAAAATACTCTTATGGCCTTCAACCAAACAAACAAAGGATTATTGAGGCCTTCTGCGATTCCCGGATGCGCCAAAGAGTTTTTCTTTTCTATATTGCATTTGTCTCTTTCTTTAACTGAGATACAAAATCTCCACCCAGAAAAAAAAACTGCTTGGCTGTGTGGTCCCACATTTATCCGCTGTTGTCTTGGGAGTCTGCCAATGGTCAATCCCAAGAGTGGTATGACCCTTTCTTGAACAATTCTCTCTTTTATAGCATAGATTATCATGGTTGATAAAATGTCTCCAAATGTCTCCTTAAATTTTTGGTCACACAGAAAAATTTGAAGGTGGGGCAAATTTATATATATATATATATATATATATATATATATATATATATATATATATATATATATATATATATAAAATGGCTGTTACTGATTACAATTTTCATGTTCAATTAATAGTTTTTTTTTTAATCGATTAATCGACTAATTTCGATTAATTATAATGCATAGACATTTTTTGGATCACGACCATATATAGTCCCCACTGTAATATCCACAGACATCTCCCCTACTGTAATATGGTCCACATCTCCCCCACTGTAATATGGTCCACATCCCCCCACTGTAATATCCACAGACATCTCCCCACTGTAATATCCACAGACATCTCCTCTACTGTAATATCCACAGACATCTCCCCCACTGTAATATCCACAGACATCTCCCCCACTGTAATATCCACAGACATCTGCCCCACTGTAATATCCACAGACATCTGCCCCACTGTAATATCCACAGACATCTGCCCC
Organism: Rana temporaria; assembly: GCF_905171775.1. NCBI lineage: Eukaryota > Metazoa > Chordata > Amphibia > Anura > Ranidae > Rana > Rana temporaria. The sequence goes on along the minus strand of NW_024404518.1, from coordinate 43,949 downwards.
ACTGTAATATCCACAGACATATCCCCCACTGTAATATCCAGACATCTCCCCCACTGTAATATCCACAGACATCTCCCCTACTGTAATATCCACAGACATCTCCCCACTGTAATATCCACAGACATCTCCCCCACTGTAAAATTCCACAGACATCTTCCCCACTGTAATATCCACAGACATCTCCCCCACTGTAAAATTCCACAGACATCTCCCCCACTGTAATATCCACAGACATCTCCCCCACTGTAATATCCACAGACATCTCCCCACTGTAATATCCACATACATCTCCCCATTGTAATATCCACAGACATCTCCCCCCCACTGTAATATTCACAGACATCTCCCCCCCACTGTAATGTCCACAGACATCTTCCCCACTGTAATATCCACAGACATCTCCCCCACTGTAATATCCACAGACATCTCCCCCACTGTAATATCCACAGACATCTCCCCATTGTAATATCCACAGACATCTCCCCCACTGTAATATCCACATACATCTTCCCACTGTAATATCCACAGACATCTCCCCATTGTAATATCCACAGACATCTCCCCCCACTGTAATATTCACAGACATCTCCCCCCCCTACTGTAATATTCACAGACATCTCCCCCACTGTAATATCCACAGACATCTCCCCCACTGTAATATCCACAGACATCTCCCCCACTGTAATGTCCACAGACATCTCCCCACTGTAATATCCACAGACATCTCCCCACTGTAATATCCACATACATCTCCCCACTGCAATATCCACAGACATCTCCCCACTGTAATATCCACAGACATCTCCCCCACTGTAATATCCACAGACATCTCCCCACTGTAATATCCACAGACATCTCCCCCACTGTAATGTCCACAGACATCTCTCCCACTGTAATATCCACAGACATCTCTCCCACTGTAATATCCACAGACATCTCCCCCACTGTAATGTCCACAGACATCTCTCCACTGTAATATCCACAGACATCTCCCTCACTGTAAAATTCCACAGACATCTCCCCCACTGTAAAACTCCAGACATCTCCCCCACTGTAATATCCACAGACATCTCCCCCACTGTAATATCCACAGACATCTCCCCCACTGTAATATCCACAGACATCTCCCCTACTGTAATATCCACAGACATCTCCCCCACTGTAATATCCACAGACATCTCCCCCACTGTAATATCCACAGACATCTCCCCTACTGTAATATCCACAGACATCTCCCCCACTGTAATATCCACAGACATCTCCCCCACTGTTATATCCACAGACATCTCCCCCACTGTAATATCCACAGACATCTCCCCCACTGTAATATCCACAAACTGCTACAGATGCATTACCCTCCTTTTGCTCCCCTTCTGCCCCACCAGGTAATCAGGAATGGAAGTAATTCAAATGCATTCATTAAAGGCCAGTGATTTTTAACCACTTGCTGTCCACCCTATAGCAGTTTTACTGCTATAGGGTTGCAGCTCTGTGCAGGATCATGTATATATACATTATTCTGCACTTCCACCTGCAGGGGGCAGCTCTGTGTCGGATCATGTATATATACATGATCCTGCACTTCCACCTGCAAGGGGCATGTGCACACTGCCAGTGGGTCGCTTTTGCAGTGATTATTCACAGCAGAAGATGATCTGTGGGTGCCGGCCACTCGATGTCCTTCGGCACCCGCAGATCGTCAGGCAGAGACTCAGAACAGAGGTCTGCCTATGTAAACAAGGCAGGTCTCCTTAATGAGGAAGGGATGGATTTTGTGTTTTTGCAAAGCAGGGACTAAAATCCATCTCTTCCCCTAGTAAAAGCAGCACATACAGTACACAAAAACACTGGCTAGGCACACAGTTAACCTTTTGATCGCCCTAGATGTTTAACCCCTTCCCAGCCAGTGTCATTAGCACAGTGACAGTGCATATTTTTAGCACTGATCACTGCATTAGTGTCACTGGTCCCCAAAAACTTTCAAAAGTGTCAGTTAGTGTCAGATTGTCCACTGCAATATCGCAGCCCCACTATAAGTCGCTGATCGCATCCATTACTAGCACATAAATATATTATATATATATATAAAATATATTTATGAGATTTTTTTTATATACTAGTAATGGAGGTGATATATATATATATAGCGCGTTTGTAGACGTTATAAGGTTCACGAAAACCAATCGATATACACTTATTGGGATTTTGGTCACCAAAAATCTGTAGCAGAATACATATTGGCCTCAATTTATGAAGTAAGTTTTTTCTTTTTTTATTGGATGTCTTTTATAGCAGAAGGTAAAACATTTTTTTTTTCAAACTTTTATTTGTTTATAGCACATAAAATAAAAACCACAGAGGTGATCAAATACCCTCAAAAGAAAGATATATTTATGGGAAAAAAATTACATACATTTTATTTGGCTACAGTGAGGCACGACCACACAATTGTCAGTTAAAGTAACGCAGTGCTGTACGGCAAAAAGTGGCCCGGTCAGGAAGGGGGGTACATTTTCTGGAGGTCAAGTGGTTAAGGAAGTTTTGATATCACAAAGCACAGGTTTTTAGGAACGGTGTCATTACTTGGTTCACCTGCTGGTGGCATTGTTACGTTCAGCACCAAAGGATGCAGTTCTGGTGGCCACCAGCGGGTGTCTCCCTGCCATGACTACCAACCAGCTATTAAGCACACCTGATGTGGATCTGCTGAACTATATAAGCCCGCCCCTAACCAAGGCTCAAATGCTTCAGAATTCCCTCTGCTAGCCTTGTTCCTGCCTGAACCTGCTTTTGTTCCTGCCTTGTCCCGGACCCCGTTCCGTGTACCCTGTCCTTAAGACCTGTTCACTGCTCCCATTACCGTCTCTTTCCTTATACCTGACTTCTGTTCCCTTTTGCTTTTGTACCTGCCTTGGTTATTTTATGTTTGTTTCCTTTGCTCATGAATATATATATATTAGTTAGATAGTTAGGTGTTGTTGGGGTTTGCTGTGTCTTGCACTTATTACTTGTTTATGGTTTGCATGTGTGTCTTTATCTTAATAAATATACTTTTCTCACTTACTCGTTTGTACACTTTTTTTTTCTTCTAAATTCCAGCTCCCCTATGCACCAATAAAGCATTCATGTACTTTTTTTGAAAAAATATTAAAGCTTTCCATTAAATTGAAAGTCACTTAATTTTCTTGTCTAAATCCACGTTTCCAGACGTTTCCATTAGTAATGTCTTCTTCCTGATCAGACTTTAGGTCAGGACACAGGAAGGAGTTGATCAGCTGACCTCATTAGCACACACCCTGCATCATCCACCATGTCTATGAGGCCAGAACACACCCCCTCAGGGGTGGACAGACAACTCATGGGGCCCGCGGGCAATAGAAGATTATGGGGCACCCGGGCTTACAGGTGGCCACCACGCCAGGAGGCAGGGCAGCTAAAATCTCAGGATTTTCACATCAAAAGCATGTCAGTTTCGGACATATAAGGGACAGATGTAAATAAAAAAACAAAAAGATTTTTTACATCCATCCCTGGTTTTATTGAGCCTGGCAACCCTGATGGGGACCCTTAGTGGCATGGGACCCTCGGGCAGTGCTCAAAAGTCCCAATGGTCAGTCCGCCCCTGCACCCCCTTCATCAGGGCTGTAAGGATATAAAATAATATAATGGAGAATAATATATAGAACCTTATTTGTATATATTTTTCTCTTTTTTTTTTGCATCCTTACAGCCCTGATGAAGCCCCTAAAACACGTTGGATCTGTTTCATATTTCTATCTGATCTATCCATCCATTCTGTCTATCTGGCTATCTATCTATCCATCTATCTATCTATCTGACTGATCTATCTTATCTATCTGTCTTTTTGATCTATGGGTAAACAATAGATATACAGACCCTGACTGGTCTGTAAACAGCCCCATACGCAACAAACTGTGTGTTCTGACATCTTTCTATCAGAACCAGCATTAACTTTTTCAACAATTTGACATACAATAGCTCTTCTATTGGATCGGACTACACCTGCCAGTCTTCGCTCCCCATGTTCATCAATGAGCCTTGGCCATCCATCACCCTACCTTCCTTGGACCCCTTTTAATAGGTCCTGACCACTGCAGACCAGGAATATAGCACAAGAGCTTGAGGTTTTGGAGTTGCTCCGACCCAGCTGTCTAGCTATTACAATTTGACCCACAGGAGCTCTTCTATTGGATTGGACTACACAGGCCAGCCATCACTACCCACATTGATCAATGAGCCTTGGCCACCCATCACCCTACCTTCCTTGCACCACTTTTAGTAGGTCCTGACCACTGCAGACCAGGAATATCCCACAAGAGCTTCAGTTTTGGAGTTGCTCTGACCCAGCTGTCTAGCTACTACAATTTGACCCACAGGAGCTCTTCTATTGGATCAGACTACACAGGCCAGCCTTTACTCCCCATGTTGATCAGTGAGCCTTGGCCATTCATCACCCTACCTTCCTTGCACCACTTTTAGTAGGTCCCGACCACTGCAGACCGGGAACATCCCACAAGAGCTTCAGTTTTGGAGTTGCTCTGACCCAGCTGTCTAGCTACTACAATTTGACCTACAAGAGCTTTTCTATTGGATTGGACTACACAAGCCAGCCATCACTACCAACGGTAATCAATGAGCCTTGGCCACCCATCACCCTACCTTCCTTGGACCACTTTTAGTAGGTCCTGACCACTGCAGACCGGGAACATCCCACAAGAGCGTCAATTTGGCCCTTGTCGAAGTCACTAAACTACTTAGGCTTGTCCATTTTTTCGGTATTCAACACATCAACTTCAGGGACAACTTGTTCCCTTGCTGCCAAATATATCCCACCCACTGATGCCATTGTAATAAGATAATCAGTGTATTTTTTTTATCATATTTATGTATATTTTACCCTGATATTATGCATTTTTTCTCCATTATATTTTTTATGTTGTATCCTTACAGCTCTTATTTAGGTGGAGCGTTCTGGTCCCGGAAACACGTTTAGCTAGATTCAGTAAGAGTTAGGTCGGCGTATCAGTAGATATGCGCCAACCTAAGTTTAAGTGTATTCTCAAACAGAGATACACTTAAACCTATCTAAGATACGACGGCTTGCGCCGTCCTATCTTAGGGTGCAATATTTAGGCTGGCCGCTAGGTGGCGCTTCCATTGCGGTCGGCGTAGAATATGTAAATCACTAGATACGCCTATTCACGAACGTACGCCCGGCCGCCGCAGTACCAGGCCTAAAGATATTCCATCAAATAGCTGGAATAGTAATGTTAAAGTATAGCCGCCGTTCCCGCGTCGAAATTTTACGTTGTTTGTGTAAGTCGTCCGTTAAAGGGATTTACGTAATTTACGTCCACGTCGAAACCAATAGGTCATTGCGGCGTACGTTGCCGCAACGCACACTGGGATATGTAGGCGGACGGCGCATGCGCCGTTCCAAAAAAACGTCAATCACGTCAGGTCAAACCAAATTAACAGTAAACACGCCCCCCAGCCTATTTTGAATTAGGCGCCCTTACGCCCGCCTGCTTTAGGTTACGCCGCCATAACTTAGCAGGCAAGTACTTTGTGAATGATGTACTTGCCTCGCTAACTTATGGCGGCGTAGTGTAAACATGATACGCTACGTCGCCGCAAAGTTAGGATGCCCTTTGTGAATCTACCCAGTTGTGTCTGTAGTAAAATATTTTTTTGTTTTTCATTCCTTTTTTTTTATAAATTTGTGTCTGGATGATCAACTTCTGTCATGGAGACTCATTTCTTGGCTTTCTGAGTAATAAGGAGATAGCGGATTTCCTTTGGCATAGAGAAGCTGCCAGCCCAGGATCCAGATTCCTAGTCCAAATGCAACTACATCACCTATAGGGAAGTTGATAATCCTAAGCCGCCCCCCCTAACAAAAAAGACTAATATTTTTTGATATCGTAATTTTTTTTTTCCGTGAAAGTTCTATACGTTGTCTATAATGTATTGAACTATATCTATTCTGTCGTAATTTAAAGATCAACATAAAAAATATAGGATTAAAAGAAATACCTTCGGCGGCGTGCAGTAAATGACTCACAAAGGTTGGGGATTTCCGATGGCTTGTTGGATTATAATTGCTGCGATCGCAGAGACCACTCCCACCAGGCCCGACTTCCTGCCGTAACCAACGCCGAAGGTTTGTCCGAAGGGCGATAATGAGAGTGTCCTGAATTCCGGTGAACGAATGCGGCGTAAAGATGTTGTTTTGGTTTACCGACCTTAATCATAATTGCTGGGAATCTTTCTGTGTTTTCTTCGTTGTGCGTCTCGCTATTCTCTCCCCCCCTCCTCTCCGCATGCCACCGGCTGGTGTGTCAGACTGCCAGGGGAACCAGCTCCCTGGCAACGCTGTGCCCTGGCACCTCTCCCAACGCTCTCTGACTCAAGCTGCGTTTAACACCTTCAAGCCTGAGCTCGCTCTTGCGCCGTTATCCGAGCAGCTGTGAGGGCGTCTGCCAGAGGCGGCTCCACCCTGGAGAACGTGCGATTGTAGAAGGAGAACAACATTTGGTGTGGAAGAATGTTCAACCTCAACCCCGTGTCACCTCAATAAGTATGACTTTACCGACTCCGACAACTGAGCAACACATGGGGGAAAACAGGCCACTCTGTCCAGCTGTCTGTCTAATCTATCCCATCCAGTCTATCTGTCTGTCCATCTATCTATTTATCTGTCTAATCTATCCCATCCACTCTATCTGTCTGTCCATTTATCTATCTATCTAATCTATCCCATCCGGTCTATCTGTCTAATCTATCCCATCCAGTCTATCTGTCTGTCCATTTATCTATCTATCTGTCTAATCTATCCCATCCGGTCTATCTGTATGTCCATTTATCTATCTATCTATCTATCTATCTATCTATCTATCTATCTATCTATCTATCTATCTATCTATCTATCTATCTATCTATCTATCTATCCCATCCAGTCTATGGGCCAGATTCTCGTAGACTGGCTTAAAAATGCGGCAGCGTAACGTATCTCATTTACGTTACGCCGCCGCAAGTTTTACGGGCAAGTGCTTGATTCACAAAGCACTTGCCTGTAAAGTTGCGGCGGCGTAGCGTAAATCCCCCGGCGCAAGCCCGCCTAATTCAAATGATCCGGGTAGGGGGCGTGGATCATTTAAATTAGGCACGTTCCCGCGCCGAACGTACTGCGCATGCGCCGTCCCTAAAATTTCCCGACGTGCATTGCGCTAAATTACGTCCCAAGGACGTAATTGGTTTCGACGTGAACGTATATGGCGTCCAGCCCTATTCACGGACGACTTACGCAAACAACGTAAATTTTTCAATTTCGACGCGGGAACGACGGCCATACTTAACATTGGCTGCACCTCATATAGCAGGGGCAACTTTACGCGTCGCAAATCTTACGTAAACGTCGGTCGGGTGTACGTTCGGGAATTCGCGTATTTTGCTAATTTGCATACTCGATCGAGAAAACGACATCGGCGACACCTATCGGCGAAAAAAAAAATTGCATTTAAGATCCGACAGCGTAAGAGCCTTACGCCTGTCGGATCTAATGGTTATCTATGCGTAACTGATTCTATGAATCAGGCGCATAGATACGTATCTCTTTTGAGAATCTGGCCCTATCTGTCTAATCTATCCCATCCTTTCTATCTGTCTGTCCATTTATCTATCTATCTGTGTAATCTATCCCATCCGGTCTATGGGCCAGATTCACATAGAGATACGACGGTGTACCTCCTGATACACCGTCGTATCTCTGATTTACGTCGGTCGTATCTATGCGACTGACTCATAGAATCAGTTACGCATAGATATCCCTAAGATCCGACAGGTGAAACTGTGTTACACCGTCGGATCTTAGGCTGCAATTCCAGGCCGGCCGCTAGGTGGCGCTTCCCTATCTTTTATGCAACGGTTATGCAAATGAGGAGTTACGCCGATTCCGAAACGAACGACCGCCCGGCGCTTTTTTTTTACGTCGTTTGCGTTCTGCTATTTCCAGGATATAATGACCCCTGGGTCTATGAGGCGCAGCCAATGTTAAGTATGGCCGTCGTTCCCGCGCCGAATTTTGAAATTTTACGTTGTTTGCGTAAGTTGATTCACAAAAGAGCTGGACGTAAGTTACGCTCATGACGAAACCAATGACGTCCTTGCGACGTCATTTGGAGCAATGCACGCTGGGAAAATTTCCGGACGGCGCATGCGCTATTCGATCAGCGCGGGGACGTGCCTGATTTGAATAGTACACTCCCCCTAGCCGCGGAATTTGAATTCCGCCAGGGGATTTACGATACGCCGCCGCAAGTTTTGAGGTAAGTGCTTTGTGAATTAACCACTTGCCTCAAAAACTTGCGGCGGCGGATCTTTAATCAGATAGGTTACGCGGATCTAAAGACCTGCTAACCTATGTGAATCTGGCCCTATCTGTCTAATCTATCCCATCCAGTCTATCTGTCTGTCCATCTATCTTATCTATCTATCTATCTATCTATCTATCTATCTGTCTAATATATCCCATCCGGTCTATCTATCTATCTATCTATCTGTCTAATATATCCCATCCGGTCTATCTATCTATCTATCTATCTATCTATCTATCTATCTATCTATCTATCTATCTATCTAATCTATCTGTCTAATATATCCCATCCGGTCTATCTATCTATCTATCTAATCTACCCCATCCGGTCTATCTGTCTGTCCATCTATCTTATCTATCTATTTATCTGTCTGTCCATCTATCTTATCCAGTCTTTTTGTCTGATCTATCATATCTGCCTGCCTGTCCATCTATCTATTTGTCTGTCCAATCTACCCTGTCTGTCTGTCCTATCTGTCTGTTCATCTATCTGTCTGTCCGATCTATCCTACAAGTCTATCTGTCCTATCTGTCCATCTATTTGATTTTTTACAACCAAAAATGTAAATGTATTTTATTGGCATTTTATGTGATAGACCAAGTGGCACATAATTGTGAAGTGGATGGAAAATGATAAATGGTTTTCCAAAATTTTTACAAATAAATATGTTAAAAGTCAATATTTTGTAGAACCACCTTTCACATTTGGGGATGTCTGTACCAGTTTTGCACATCTAGAGAGTGAACATTTTGCCATTCTAACACATGAATATCCTTTGATCTAAAGTAATCATTCCATTGTAGCTCTGGCTATATGTTTAGGGTCATTGTCCTGCTGGAAGGTGAACCTCCACCCCAGTCTCAAGTCTTTTGCAGACTAAGGCCTAGTACACACGAGAGGATTTATCCGCGGATACGGTCCACCGGACTGTTTCCGCGGATAAATCCTCTCGAGGATTTGCGAGGATTTGGATCCGATGGAGTGTACTCACCATCGGATCGAAATCCGCGCTGAAATCCCCTCGCGATGACGTGTCGCACCGTCGCCGCGATGATGACGCGGCGACGTGCGCGACGCTGTCATATAAGGAATTCCACGCATGCGTCGAATCATTACGACGCATGCGGGGGATTCATTCGGACGGATTGATCCGGTGAGTCTGTACAGACCAGCGGATCAATCCGTTGGGATGGATTCAAGCGGATAGATTTGAAAGCATGTCTTCAAATTTTTATCCGCTTGAAATCCATCCCAGGGGATAAAAATCCGCGGAAACAGATCCGCTGGATTGTACACACCAGGGGATCTATCCGCTGGAGCCGGTCCGCGGATCAATTCCAGCGGATGGATCCTCTCGTGTGTACGGGGCCTCACAGATTTTCTTCTAAGATTGCCCTGTATTTGGCTCCCTCCATCTTCCCATCAACTCTTCCCTGCTGAAGAAAAGCATCCCCACAACATGATACAGCCACCACCATGTTTCACGGTGGGGACGTCATGTTTAGGGTAATGTGCAGTGTTAGTTTTCCACCACACATAGTGTTTTGCTTTTTGGCCAAAAAGATCAATTTTGGTCTCATCTGACCAAAGAATCTTCTTCCACGTTTGCTGTGTCCCCCACATGGCTTCTCGCAAACTGCAAACGGGACTTCTTATGGCTTTCTTTCAACAATGGCTTTCTTCTTGCCACTCTTCCCTAAAGGGCAGATTTGTGGAGAGCACGACTAATAGTTGCCCCGTGGACAGATTCTTCCACCTGAGCTGTGGATCTCTGCAGCTCCTCCAGAGTTACCATGGACCTCTTGGCTGCTTCTCTGATTAATGATCTCCTTGCCCGGCCTGTCAGTTTAGGTGGACGGCCATTTCTTGGTAGGTTTGCAGTATGCAGTTCATATTCTTTCCATTTTCGGATGATGGATTTAATAGTGCCCTGTGAAATGTTCAAAGCTTGGGATATTTTTTTATATGAATGTGGTATGTGAATTGCGCCCCCCTGGTGGTAGGTGGCGATAGATGAACCACCAGGGGAGCGCAATTCACATACCACATTCATTTTTTAAGGACTAGTCACCATTGGGTGTCTTGCCCCTTTTCTTCTGATTGCAGCATACCCACCATTATAGAATAATTTCACTTGCGCCAGCAACACTCGTATCGTAGATATTTTTTTATAACCTAAACCTGCTTTAAAGCGGGGTTTCCATTCTGTTTTTGAATTTTTGGAAATAGGACCTTTCATTTATCTTTCTTTAATTCTTTAGAATACTGCATACTACATCTTTTAGTCCCGCCGACTTATATGCAATAAATACCTTATATTTCTTTCTCCTGAGCCTTCATGCGATTTCCAATCTTGCTTGTGGGCAAAGTGAAACCCACAAGCAGTTGCTTCCTGGATTAGTTGGGATGACGCGCCCGGACGAAAGAGCCGCCCCGCCCCAATCTCGCGCATGCGCAATACTGCTACAGCGCCGCGTTGTTTATGAGTTTGGTTGCCATCGCAACGAGCGTCGGACTGCTTTGCAATAACGAGATTCTCGTACAGGGGAGGCACAGGGGAGGTGCACGGCTGAATGACTCCACATATCCCAGGAGCATTAGCGCTGTGGAGCCGAGGTAGCTGACGTCAAAATCCTAGGTGGATAGGAAGGCAGATTTTGTGCTTCCGCATAGCAACAGGCATTTCAAGGTGGGTAAAAAAATTTTTTTTTCTTTTTTAGGTGTAATATACAATTTAAAGCAAAATTATTTTTTTGGTGGAACCTCCACTTTAAACATCTCCACAACTTTATCCCTGACCCATCTGGCGTGTTCCTTGGCCTTCATGATGCCGTTTGTGAACTAAGGTTCTCTAACAAACCTCTGAGGGCTTCACAGAACAGCTGTATTTATACTGAGATTAAATTACACACAGGTGGACTCCATTTACTAATTAGGTGAATTCTAAAGGCAATTGGTTCCACTAGATTTTAGTTTGGGCTATCAGAGTAAAGGGGAATGAATACAAATGAACACCACACACTTTTCACATATTTATTTGGAAAACCATTTATCATTTTCCTTCCACTTTACAATTATATGCCACTTTGTGTTGGTCTATCACATAAAATCCCAATAAAATACATTGACGTTTTTGGTTATAACATGACAAAATGTGGAAAATGTCAAGGGGTATGAACATGCCCGGATTTCCCACAAGGCCACTGAGGCTAGGCCTCGGGGCGGCAGCAGCATGGAGTCCCCCCGACGCCCGTAACATACAGTTAAGGGCTGTAAATTGCTTTCTAGCAGGACTAAATGTAGTGTGGGGGAATCCACTCGCTTGTTAACAAGTGATTGCGGCGATGTTGCCAAAATTACTTGTAAAATGTGTGATGCTGTCCGTCCTCCTATCCCCTCCCCCCACACACACCTCTCTCTGCTGGCTCTGTCTTCGGGACTTCGTCCTCCCCCCGGCCACTGAGTCTGTCTCCTGTCCTCCCTACTGCCGCCGGTGTACACAGTGTGAGGGTGAGCTGTGCTCTTCCCATCTCAGCTGTGACAGGAGTTCTAGCACAGTGCTAGGACTCCTGTTTTGGAGGTGACTGGGTCAATAAAGAGAACCTGTAACCTCCAATTGCTATCACACAGGGAATTGTTTTCTCCTGTGTAATAGCAATAAAGTTAAGTGAAATAAAATTTATAAAAAAATGATAAAAAAATAATAATAATAATAATAATAATAATTAAATTAATAAAATAAAAAAAGTAATTAAAAAGTTAAGAATAAGAAAAATAATATAAAAAATAATAAGAAAATGATACAAAAATAAAAAAAAAGTAAACGACAAGCTACAAATAAATAAAAATAAAAAAAGTGATAAAAGAAGTAAAAAAAAGAAACAAAAAATATTTGATCTAACTGTGCCGCCCCCGCCATCCCGTTGCCATTCTCTGTTGATTTGGGGGGGTGGTTCGGTTGGCGAGGAGGGGGTGCATTGCGGAACCTGGCCTAGGGGCGGCAGGGAGAGCAAATCCGGCCCTGGGTATGAATACTTTTTCAAGGCACTGTATCTATCTATCATTTAAAAATGTATGTTTTAAGGACTTCTTTGGCATAACCTCCCCCCTATAGCCGCCATCTCTGCTCCCAAAGTAGGTGTTGTCGGCACTCTTGCTGTAGTTTGTATCAGAAAAAATATAAAACCCAAGCGTGGTGTGACCCTCTAACTACCATGACAGGTGAGATCTCACCCCCGATGTCCCTGTGATTCATAGGAAACCCACACTTTATGGATATACAGTATTATATATATATATATATATTTGCTAAACAAGCTGATTTATAATTTCACCTCCAAAATACAATCCGCAACCAGCTATGTTTTTCTCATATAAAATGATACATTTTCTAGTAGTGATGGCAACAGTAATTGTTTTCTAGAAAGGATTTTCCCCGAAACTTCACACTCTCTACTCTGTGAATGTGTCTGTGAACGTCTCGCAACCCGTTGTCATAGAAAACGGCATCCGGAAGAACCGCGGGTATCCTTAGCTTTGCACCACCGAAGATTTACTCACTGGTTAGCAACTTCTACGTAGCCCAGATGATGAAAAGAACCTTCAACCTAATATTGATATTGAATAGAACCTTCCACCTAGTACTGATGTTGAATAGAACCTTCCACCTCGTACTGATGTTGAATAGAACCTTCCACCTAGTACTGATGTTGAATAGAACCTTCCACCTAGTACTGATGTTGAATAGAACCTTCCACCTCGTACTGATGCTGAATAGAACCTTCCACCTCGTACTGATGCTGAATAGGACCTTCCACCTAGTACTGATGTTGAATAGAACCTTCCACCTAGTACTGATGTTGAATAGGACCTTCCATCTAGTACTGATGTTGAATAGGACCCTCTACGTAGTATTGATATGGAATAGAACCTTCTATCTAGTACTGGTGTTGAATAGAACCTTCCATCTAGTACTGATGTTGAATAGGACCTTCCATCTAGTACTGGTGTTGAATAGAACCTTCCATCTAGTACTGGTGTTGAATAGAACCTTCCACCTAGTACTGATGTTAAATAGAACCTTCCACCTAGTACTGATGTTAAATAGAACCTTCCACCTAGTACTGATGTTAAATAGAACCTTCCACCTAGTACTGATGTTAAATAGAACCTTCCACATAGTACTGATGTTGAATAGAACCTTCCAATAAGTACTGAGGTTCAACAGGACCTTTCACCTATTATTGATATTGAATAGGACTTTCTACGTAGTATTGATATTAAATAGAACCTTCCATCTAGTACTGATGTTGAATAGAACCTTCCATCTAGTACTGGTGTTGAATAGAGCCTTCCATCCAGTACTGATGTTGAATAGAACCTTCCACCTAGTACTGATGTTGAATGGAACCTTCCACCTAGGACCTTCTACCTAGTACTGATATTGAATAGAATCTTCCACTCAGTACTGATGTTGAATAGAACCTTCCATCTAGTACTGATGTTGAATAGAGCCTTCCACCTAGTACTGATGTTGAATAGAACCTTCCACCTAGTACTGATGTTGAATAGAACCTTCCACCTAGTACTGATGTTGAATAGAACCTTCCACCTGGTACTGATGTTGAATAGAACCTTCCACCTAGTACTGATGTTGAATAGAACCTTCCACCTGGTACTGATGTTGAATAGAACCTTCCACCTAGTACTGATGTTGAATAGAACCTTCCACCTAGTACTGATGTTGAATAGAACCTTCCACCTGGTACTGATGTTGAATAGAACCTTCCACCTTGTACTGATGTTGAATAGAACCTTCCACTGAGTACTGAGGTTCAATATGACCTTTCAACTATTATTGATATTGAATAGGACCTTCTACGTAGTATTGATATTGAATAGAATTTTCTGCCTAGTACTAATGTTGAATAGAACCTTCCACCACGTACTGATGTTGAATATAACTAATTAGAACACTAATCCTCCCACTGACACCAACAAGGCACTAATCCTCCCATTGACAGCAACAATGGAGCACTATTCCTTCTTCTGATACCAATGAAGGGGCACTATTCCTCCCACTGACACCAACAATAGGGAACCATCCCTCCCACTGACACCAACAATGGGGAACTATTCCTTCTTTCACTGACACCAATGACGGGGCACTAATCCTCCCACTGACACCAACAACAAGGTACTAATCCTCCCACTGACACCAACAATGGGGCGACTATTCCTTCCACTGACACCAACAATTGAGCACTATTTCTCCCACTGACACCAACAATGGGGCACTATTCCTTCCACTGAAACCAATGATGGGGCACTATTCCTCTTACTGACACCAAAGATGGTGCACTGTCTATGCCACTGATGTCAGAACACTGCCCCCCCCCCATGTCTGAAGGACAGTAAACTGGCCCTTTAAAGTTTGGAGAGCCCTGCTCTAGCCTATAATAACTTAAACAAGGGGCCAGATTCAGATAGGTCAGCGGATCTGATTTACATTACGCCGCCGCAAGTTTTTGAGGCAAGTGCTTTATTCAGAAAGCACTTGCCTCTAAAGTTGCGGCGGCGTATCGTAAATCCCCCGGCGGAATTAAAATTCCGCAGCTAGGGGGCGTGTAAAATTTAAATCAGGCGCGTCCCCGCGCCGAACGAACTGCGCATGCGCCGTCCGCTAAATTTCCCAGCGTGCATTGCTCCAAATGACGTCGCTAGGACGTCATTGGTTTCGACGTGAACGTAAATTACGTCCATCCGTATTCGCGAACGACTTACGCAAACGACGTAAAAAATAAAAAATTCGACCCGGGAACGAAGGCCATACTTAACATAGGATACGCCGCATATAGCAGGGGTAACTATACGCCGGAAAAAGCCGGACGCAAACGACGTAAATGCGCCGGGCGGTCGTTCGTTTCTGAATCGGCGTAACTCCTCATTTGCATATTCCTCGCGTATAAAAACGGAAGCGCCACCTAGCGGCCAGCGTGAGATTGCAGCCTAAGATCCGACGGTGTAAGTCACTTACACCTGTCGGATCTTTGGGAGATCTATGCGGAACCCGATTCTATGAATCAGGCGCATAGATCGACCGACGGCGTATCAGGAGATATTGTTTGGCATCTTTGCTCTAGGCATTGGATGACCTTGGCCCAGCACCGACCTATCTTACTATGAGCAGCGGTATTGGGCAAACATTCTGGTATGTCTGCAGGCACGTTAACAGTCTGTGGTATAATGCTCGTAGCATCCTGATAGAGAACAGTCTCTTGGAACAAATCAGATTGGGAGGGGTGGACATTTACTCTTATTTCCTCAAATGGGTCCCAGATACCCCATGCCAACACTGAGTAGAGCAGGGTTTGACATATTTGCTTGGAATCTAGGAGCCAGCTAAAAAAGTTAGGAGCCACAAAACGTGCCCCGTCCCGCTGAGCTCGCTCACAGAAGCGAACGCATACGTGAGCAGTGCCCGCATATGTAAACGGTATTCAAACCACACATGTGAGCTATCGCCGCGATTGGTAGAGCGAGAGCAATAATTCTAGCCCTAGACCTCTGTAACTCAAAACATGCAACCTGTAGAATTTTTTTAAATGTCACCTATGGAGATTTTAAAGGGTAAAAGTTTGTCGCCATTCCACGAGCGGATGCCATTTTTTAAGCGTGACATGTTGGGTATCAATTTACTCGGCGTAACATTATCTTTCACAATATAAAAAAAATTGGGCTCACTTTACTGTTGTCCTTTTTTTTTATTAAAAAAAGTGTATTTTTTCCCAAAAAAAGTGAGCTTGTAAGACCGCTGCGCAAATATGGTGTGACAGAAAGTATTGCTATGACTGTCATTTTATTCTCTAGGGTGTTAGAATAAAAAATATATATAATGTTTGGGGGCTCTAATTACAGGGAAGAAGATGGCAGTGAAAACACTGGAGAAGCTCCATTAGAATTGCTGGATTGCTGGTTTACTTGTCATGCCAGCGGCCACCACCAGATGGCGCCAGATCACAGAAGGAAGTTTAGGCCTGCCGAAGGCCGCAAAGCCGCAGTCACAATTACTGACCAGAGCGGCCCACCGCGATCGCGCACAGAGACACAGGATGGGGTATATTGTGTCTCTGTGCGCCCCCACCTCCCCCGCCGTAATTGAGGCTACGGCTTTGCGGCCTTCTGCAGGCCTAAGCTTCCCCAGGAGCCAGAGCGCTAATTCTAGTCGCAATTGCGACCGGCACCTGGATTTTGTTGAACCCTGGTGTAGAGTATATTAGAGCACAAACTGAGAATTCATGGCATATTCTAACCCTGAAGAGTTTGCAACCCGAGGTCTGAAGGTGAGGAAATTGGGGTAAATTTGAGGTCTGAAGGTGCGGAAATTGGGGTAAATTTGAGGTCTGAAGGTGCTGAAATTTGGGTAAATTTGAGGTCTGAAGGTGTGAAAATTGGGGTATGAAGATGCGGAAATTGGGGTAAATTTGAGGTCTGAAAGTGAGGAAATTGGGGTAAATTTGAGGTCTGAAGGTGCGGAAATTGGGGTAAATTTAAGGTATGAAGATGCGGAAATTGGGGTAAATTTGAGGTCTGAAGGTGAGGAAATTGGGGTAAATTTGAGGTCTGAAGGTGAGGAAATTGGGATAAATTTGAGGTCTGAAGGTGCGGAAATTGGGGTAAATTTGAGGTCTGAAGGTGAGGAAATTGGGGTGATTTGAGGTCTGAAGGTGCGGAAATTGGGGTGATCTGAGGTGTGAAGGTGCAGGAATTGTGGCTTGTCTGAGGTCTTCAGGTGCAGGAATTGGGGTCATATGAGGCTTGAAGGTGCGGGCATTGGGGAGGTGGACCTTTTTATTTTCTCGGCTCGTCGTAGTAGATTTTAGTGTGTGTATGCCAGACAGCTTGAGCGGAATTCCGTCAGAAAAACCCATCAGAGTTTATTCCGACGGGAAAAGACGGTCGTGTGTACGCGGCATAACGGGTCCCAGATACCCCATGCCAACACTGAGTATAGTTTATTAGAGAAACTAAAAAAATTGGCACAATCTAACCCTGAAGAGTTTGTAAATTAGTACTTAGAAACGACGCGGACCAGAAACACAAAGTAAATTCTGCTCATTAGAATACTGTCTACAACCCACATGATTGTAAATTAATATTTGCAAAGGCGCAGACAAACATAAGCTAGCTCCTTTTAAAAATATAAACATCAAATCAATATATTTATTATGAGTCCTAAGAGAAGTCGTCCCTTATCCCATACCAACCTATCAGAATTTACCTACAAAGAGGACTTGTTACACGTGAAGCAACATGTATCCCACGCCATGGGTTACGTCATTTATTTTCTAACCAGCAGGGGAAACCAGACAGCAGTGACTAGTTAATAATAAAATTATTATAGTGCCTATTATTATTATTATAACCTAATGACTGTGGGCCGGATTCAGATACGAGATACGACGGCGTATCTCCTGATACGCCGTCGTATCTCTGAGTGCGGGCCGTCGTATCTATGCGCCTGATTCAGAGAATCAGTTACGCATAGATTTCCCTAAGATACGACCGGCGTAAGTGTCTTACACCGTCGTACCTTAGGCTGTATATTTACGCTGGCCGCTAGGTGGCACTTCCGTATAGTTATGCAAGGAATATGCTAATTAGGTATTTACGCCGATTCAGAAACGTACGTCCGGCCGGCGCATTTTTTTACGTAGTTTACGTTAGGCTTTTTCCGGCATAAAGTTACCCCTGCTATATGAAGTGTAGCTATTGTTAAGTATGGACGTCGTTCCCGTGCCGAGTTTTGAAAATTTCACGTCGTTTGCGTAAGTTGTTCGCGAATAGGGCTGGACGTCATTTACGTTCACGTCGAAACCAATACGTCCTTGCAGCGTACTTTGGAGCAATGCACACTGGGACATTCCAAGGACGGCGCATGCGCCGTTCGTGAAATACGTCAAATACGTGGGGTCACAGAGAATTTGAATAAAACATGCCCACATCAAACACATTTGAATTAGGCGGGCTTACGCCGGACGACATACGTTACGCCGCCGTAACTAAGGGCGCAAGTTCTTTCTGAATATGGAACTTGCGCCCAAATTTACGGCGGCGTAACGTATCTGAGATACGTTACGCCGGCACATAGATAGGCCATTCTATTTCAATCCGGCCCTGTGTCTGCATGAAGTTCATGGAATTATTTTGTGAAGAATCTACAGCCCAAACCTATTGGTTTTGAGCTGAAATTAATAGGGAGTTGTTAGAGATATCACTGCTGTTCACTGATTAGGAAGTCCCGCAAAATTTCCCCAAAGGGAGAGGTTCTAACCCACGCAGGGCAAGAAGTGTCAATTTAAGTGGCACCCAAAAGGTTGTCATGTGGCATGTATGCAAGCTCGGACTGGAGAATCTTGTGGTGGAGCCCTGCTCCCTACAAATACAGTGCCTCTGACATTGCCCATAATTGACTGCTTACTAGGTGGTGAAATCCAAGGCCTGGCCTCCCCCCCCCCCCGCCCTTGGCCAACCCACCTCCATGAAGTTTCACAGAAGCCTGTCTGATGTCTTGCCGGTGCAGGTCCACCTGTGGTGTTCCTATGATGTTCCTATGTAAGGAAGCCAACCTGCCTACCCTTTTCCTGGTGGAACACCAGCTGCTGAATTGGAACTCATCTGACATCTGAAGGTGCAGGAATTGGGGCTGATCTGAGATGTGAAGGTGCAGAAATTGGGGCTGATTTAGTGTCTAAAGGTAAAATAATTGGGTGTGATCTGAGATCTAAAGGTGCAGGATTTGGGGTAATCTGAGATCTGAAGGTGCAAAAATTGGGGTGATCTGAGATGAAAAAGTGGAGGAATTGGGGAGATCTGATGTATGAAGGTGAAGGAAATGGGGTGATCTGAGGTATGAAGGTGTAGGAAATGGGGCGATCTGAGGTATGAAGGTGCAGGAAATGGGGTGATCTGAGGTGTGAAGGTGCAGGGATAGGGGTTGATCTGTGGTGTGAAGGAGCAGGGATAGGGGTTGATCTGTGGTGTGAAGGTACATAAATTGGGGTTGATTCAAGGTCTTCATGTGCAGGAATTGGGGCTGATCTGAGGTTTTTAGGCACAGAAATTGGGGTGATCTGAGGTCTGAAGCTGCAGTTATAGGGGTGATCTGAGGTATAAATGTGCAGAAATTGGGGTGATCTGAGGTTTTTAGGTGCAGAAATTGGGGTGATCTGAGGTTTTTAGGCGCAGAAATTGGGGTGATCTGAGGACTAAAGCTGCAGTAATAGGGGTGATCTGAGGTATAAATGTGCAGGAATTGGGGTGATCTGAGTTCTGAAGGTGCAAGACTTGGGGTGATCTGAGGTCTAAAGGAACGTAAATTGGGGTGATCTGAGGTGTGAAGGTGCAGGAATTGAGAATGATCTGAGGTCTACAGCACGCCATTGTTCACATTGTTCACCAACATGCCCGTTATCCATTTTTGTAGATTATCACAGAGCCCTGGTTCACACTGGGTACGATTTGGAACGATTTGAGATGCGATTTGACATGTCAAATCGCATCTCAAATCGGCGGCAATGGCACTGTCCTAATCAGTGCGACGCCGCATCTGCGATTTCAAAAAGTAGTTCCTGTACTACTTTTTGCGATTTCGGGCCGCGATTTACATTAAATTGTGGCCGAAATCGCGGCAAAATTGCGGCAAAATCGCAGCCGCGAAATCGCTGTAAAATCGCGGTAAATTTTACCGCGATTTTGAATTCGCAGCAGTGTGAACCTAGGCTTAATGTAAAAAAGGTTTTCTGGCCCAATTCATACCCTCCCCAGTCCCCACCCTATACAAAACTAACACACTGGTTTCACATTTCTCCAGCAGACAACAGTGAACTAAAGGGGTGAAGGGGACCTGTCATGGAGTTACCATCCAGGTGAAAGTTACAGCACTGCCATCCAGATCCTGGGGACACTCGGCACTGTCACTGTCCTGGATCATGCATACAGCTGAAGGATCTAAGCTCTTGTCTTGCCCCAGGTCACTGACTTGGTAGGTAATTAAGCTAGGATGAGAAGGATGACCATGAAGCATACAATTTAGTAATGGCACCCCCTTATATTCATGCTGAGATTCCCCTTAAGTAAAATATGAATCACTCAGCAAAGTCGCCATCAGTCCCAAGATCTTGGCCTGCATTGGACAACTTCTTTGCCCTACTTGGTCTACGCATCAACGTCTTAAAGTGGAAATCCAAGGAACTCCTGCACTCTAGTGGTGAGATTTCTAACTACAATCTAAAAGTAATAAGTTGCTTGCATTTACCTGCTTTTTCAGGAACTCGATTGTAAATGGCAGTTGCTTGGTCACGTGACTAATTTCTTCGGCCAGCTGAAAATAAAACAGAAAAGGGGCGTCACATTCTGATTTTACCATAACAGTAAAACTTAGAAGCATAGACCTATGGCAAAATATAAAAGTAAGCAACTGAGAGATTTTTGTTGATTTTACTCCAAAAATGTGTGTTGTTTTAATGTTCTGCTTTAATCCAAACCTGGTTGAGACCCCTACATATAACAACATATGGTGTCTGTAAGCGGCGCCCCCTATCGGATTAAAGAGGAAAGACCCTTTTCTTATGTCTGCTAGAAGCCAGTTTCAGGCATGTTGTTCTCTATCATTGCTTTCTGCTGCAACTGTCATTTCTGCTCTACCACTTTCCTGAAATACGAAGGATTATTTCATAAGGTACATAAGCAGCACTGATGACGCCCAAAGTGTACTAAGCCGTGACAATCTGATTTCAGTTTATAGCGGTCAGATCAGAGATTGCTCGCTACGGGTTTCTGCCTTTTTGACATCCCCATTACTCTTTGTAGCCGGATATATCTAAACCCAATGACTAAAATGTCACAAGCGTTGTAACATATAATTGTCATTTCAAAAGTTGTATTCAACTTTCTTTATATCTGTAGCTTTCATTAAGATAATCCCCAGGAAACCCCCCGAGGGTCCTTGTTCAGTCACTTCCTATTATGATGTGACAACCCCCTCCCGACTAATTCCAGTGTTGTCACCAGCGGTGGTGCATCCAGAGTGGGCGCAGGAGCGCCGCCCCCTCTCTCCCCTGCGCCGTCAGGTGTACAATACATAGAGATTCATGCAATGCATGAATCTCTATGTATTGTCGGCGCTGCCGCCCACTATTCAGATGGCCGGCCCCCTGGTGAGCGCCGGCCATCTGAATAACGGCAACTGGTTAGCTGTGTGGAAGTGTCTATCAGAGCCAGCGGCCAGCAGCCTATGGGCTGTAATCGGCTTCCAAATAGTTAACAAGGGGACGCAGGGGGTGTGTGTTCCCTGGTTAACACTGACACTCGTCTCAGCCAATCAGGTTCACCGGGTCTGGTTACCGGTAACCTGATTTGCTGAAGCGACATCGAGGGCGGGACTTGGGAGAAGACATCAAGGGATCGTGACTGACCCGAGAAAGGTAAGTGCTGGGGGACAGGGAAGCAATCTGGCGGCAATTGCTGAGCACAGTGGTGACAATTGCTGGGCACAGTGGTGACAATTGCTGGGCACAGTGGTGACAATTGCTGGGCACATTGCAGTGGTAACAATTGCTGGGCACAGTGGTGACAATTGCTGGGCACAGTGGTGACAATTGCTGGGCACAGTGGTGACAATTGCTGTGCACAGTGCAGTGGTGACAATTGCTGGGCACAGTGGTGACAATTAGGGTTGTCCAGATACCGATACCAGTATCGGTATCGGGACCGATACCGAGTATTTGCGGGAGTACTCGTACTCGCGCAAAGACCCCCGATACCTAAATAGAATACTTCCCCCCCCTTCCCCCCCCCGCCGCTCCTGCCGCATCGTGCCGCCGCATCGAGGGACATGGCTAGAGGGACATTGCTGCATATGTGAGGGACATGGCTAGAGGGACATTGCTGCATATGTGAGGGACATTGCTGCATATGTGAGGGACATGGCTGCATATGTGAGGGACATGGCTAGAGGGACATTGCTGCATATGTGAGGGACATGGCTGCATATGTGAGGGACATGGCTAGAGGGACATTGCTGCATATGTGAGGGACATGGCTAGAGGGACATGGCTGCATATGTGAGGGACATGGCTAGAGGGACATGGCTGCATATGTGGGGGACATGGCTAGAGGGACATGGCTGCATATGGGGGGGGACATGGCTGCATTTGGGGACACATTTAAAAAAAGTATCGGTATTCGGTATCGGCGACTACTTGAAAAAAAGTATCGGTACTTGTACTCGGTCCTAAAAAAGTGGTATCGGGACAACCCTAGTGACAATTGCTGGACACAGTGGTGACAATTGCTGGGCACAGTGGTGACAATTGCTGTGCACAGTGCAGTGGTGACAATTGCTGGGCACAGTGGTGACAATTGCTGGGCACAGTGGTGACAATTGCTGGGCACAGTGCAGTGGTGACAATTGCTGGGCACAGTGGTGACAATTGCTGGGCACAATGGTGACAATTGCTGGGCACAGTGGTGACAATTGCTGGGCACAGTGGTGACAATTGCTGGGCACAGTGCAGTGGTGACAATTGCTGGGCACAGTGGTAACAATTGCTGGGCACAGTGGTAACAATTGCTGGGCACAGTGCAGTGGTGACAATTGCTGGGCACAGTGGCAACAATTGCTGGGCACAGTGGTGACAATTGCTGGGCACAGTGGTGACAATTGCTGTGCACAGTGGTGACAATTGCTGTGCACAGTGCAGTGGTGACAATTGATGGGCACAGTGACTGCGTTTGATGGCATGGCACGTTTGATGTCACAATGGCGACATTTGATGGCACAGTGAGGCTGCAATTGATTCTTCTTTTTTTTTTTTTGCGCTCCCCCAAAAATTTTGAGCACCAACCAGCCGCCACTGGTTGTCACATGCACATGCATGGTCCACTGTTGTCATTAAAAGGAAACCAGTCTAGGGCAATGATATACAACTGATGCTGGAGTGGGTGCATGTTGACAGGAAGTGGCTGAAAGAGGCCAGAGGCCAGAGGAGATCAGTAATAATAATAATAAACTTTATCTTATATAGCGCCTTTAAAAGGTGGCTTTGTCAAAGCACTTTACAAGGAAAACAGTAGCATTGAGATGCAAAGAAGAAGGAAAAAAAAAAGAGGAAAACAGCATTTTATAAAAAAAAAAAAAAAAATGGCAATTGACACTATTTTGATATACATATATCCAACACACTCCTCTCCAGTAAATAGTTACATAGTCAGGTTGAAAAAAGACACAAGTCCATCTAGTTCAACCAATATATAAAAAAAAAAAAATCATACAATCCCATATACACACTCCTACACCCACAGTTGATCCAGAGGAAGGCAAAAAACCCCAGCAAAGCATGATCCAATTTGCTACAGCAGGGGAAGAAAATCCTTCCTGATCCTCGAGAGGCAATCAGATTTTCCCCGGATCAACTTTACCTACAAATGTTAGTACTCAGTTAAATTCTGTACATTTAGGAAAGTATTCAGGCCTTTATTTAAAGCAATCTACTGAGCTGGCCAGAACCACCTCTGGAGGGAGTCTGTTCCACATTCTCACAGCCCTTATGCCGCGTACACACGATCGGTCAAACCGATGAGAACGGTCTGATGGACCGTTTTCATTGGACCAAACCGATCGTGTGTAGGCCCCATTGGTTATTTATCCATAGGTTAAAAAAAAGCAATCTTGTTTTAAATTTAACCGATGGATACCTAACCAATAGAAAAAAAACGATCGTTTGTAGGCACGTCCATCGGTTAAAAGTCCACGCATGCTCAGACTAAATTAGGAGACGGGAGCTAGCACATTCATCACGCTGTAACAGACAGAAAAGCGCGAATCGTCTTTTACTAATACAAAATCAGCTAAAGCAGCCCCAAGGGTGGCGCCATTGGGTTTGAACTTCCCCTTTATAGTGCCGTCGTACGTGGTTTACGTGACCTCGTTCTGACACGATCGTTTTTTTAATCGATGGTGTGTAGGCACGACTGACCATCAGTCAGCTTCATCGGTTAACCGATGAAAACGGTCCATCAGACCGTTCTCATCGGATGGACCGATCGTGTGTACAGGGCATTACTGTGAAGAAACCTTTCTGTATTTGCAAATTAAAACCCCAATGAGACAATTATCTTCCCATAATATCTATAGTGTGGAGGTGGGGGTGATTGATGCCGAGGATCTCGTTGACGAAAGCCTTAACAGATTTTAAGATACCTGTAGGTGTGATTGGTGGGTCACTCAACCAGCATCATGAAATATCAGTTTTGGTTGGAATTGCCCTTTAATAAAGGTACCGTATTTGCCGGCGTATAAGACAACCTTTTGGATGCAAAAAAAAAATGCATCCAAAGTCGGGGGTCGTCTTATACGCCGGATCTGTCTCCGTCAGGCTGCGGACATCCATGTTTCAGGCTGCGGGCATCCATGATTTAAAAACGGCGCCTCCTCCTCAGACTGTTCCGTGATAGGCGGAACACTCATTTTCCCAGCAGGGCCTCTGTTCAGTGTTCTGCCTATCACGGATGCCTTCTCATCCTCGGACGAGAGGACGTCCGTGATAGGCGGAAAACTGAACAGAGGCCCCGCTGGGAAAATTAGTGTTCCGCCTATCACGGAACAGTCTGAGGAGGAGGCGCGGATTTTGAATCATGGATGCCCGCAGCCTGAAACATGGAGGTAGGGAGATCGTCTTGGCCTGCACAGTAGAGGCATGTGATGGACAGTGGAGGCATGGAAAGGCACAGTGGGGGCATGGAATGGCACAGTGGAGGCATGGAATGGCACAGTGGGAGCATGGAATGGCACAGTGGGGGCATGTAATGGCACGGCACAGTGGGGCATGTAATGGCACAGCACAGTGGGGCATGTAATGGCACGGCACAGTGGGGCATGTAATGGCACAGCACAGTGGGGCATGTAATGGCACAGCACAGTGGGGCATGTAATGGCACAGCACAGTGGGGCATGTAATGGCACAGCACAGTGGGGAATGTAATGGCACGGCACAGTGAAGCATGTAATGTAATGGCACAGTGGGGCATGTAATGTAATGGCACAGTGGGGCATGTAATGGAATGGCACAGTGGGGCATGTAATGGAATGGCACAGTAAGGCATGTAATGGAATGGCACAGTGAGATTTGAAAAATGCCTGTTTCTGTCAGCGGTTGTTCCTGTCAGCGGTTGTTCTGGCTACCCCTCAGCTTCCAGACAGACTAGTAGGAAGGGGGTAGTCTTATACGGCGAGTATATCCCAAAACCAACATTTTTCCTGAAAAAATAGGGGGTCGTCTTATACGCAGGCAAATACGGTATCCTTGACTATAATTGCATTGTCCATCAGTGCTCCCTCTGGTGGTCCAGGTCAGGAAGTGCGCCTGCTGCCCCCCTCCAGCAGAAAGCATGTTTATGTGCCACCTGGGCTGTTCCTCCGCTGGTTTCCAAGGCAACGAGCATCGGCCTGAAACGTGCGGTTTGATTGCGCGAATGTTGGACGTGGAATGTCAGATTAGGCGGCACTTATCACTCTGACATGCAGCATCAAAGCTTCTCTCTCTTTTTTTTTTCTACTACAAACGCAGCGTGATGATTAACTGGAATCAGAAAATATATTCCTAAATGTAATCCATATCGCCGCTCTTCACCTGGAACCCAATCCGCCTGTATTACAAAGTACATTAACATGAGTGACGCTCGCCGTACTGCTTCTTCGCGGTGCTACCGGCGATATAGAAGAAAAATACAATTCTAATAATGGAGGTCTACAGATGTTTGTCAAAACGAGATTTCGGTAAAAAAAAAAAAAAAATGGAGTGCGGTTGATATTAGCATAAAGAAATGTGATATGAATTATTAAATTCACACTCAATGTAAAAAGATGAAAGTGTCATAAGAAACTAATATATGCATCAGGGTTTTCAAAATGGCCTTGAGAAATGGCCCCCCGAAAAATGAAGGTACAGTGCCTTGAAAAAGTATTCATACCCCTTGAAATTTTCCACATTTTGTCATGTTACAACCAAAAACGTAAATGTATTTTATTGGCATTTTATGTGATAGACCAACACAAAGTGGCACATAATTGTGAAGTGGAAGGAAAAATAATAAATGGTTTTCAAAATATTTTACAACTAAATATGTGAAAAGTGTGATGTACATTTGTATGGCGCCCCCCGGAGTAAATAATTTGTAGAACCTCCTTTCACTGCAATTACAGCTGCAAGTCTTTTGGGGATGTCTCTACCAGCTTTGTACATCTAGAGAGGACATTTTTGTCCATTCTTCTTTGCATAATAGCTCAAGCTCTGTCAGATTGGATGGAGAGTGTCTGTGAACAGTAATTTCCAAGTCTTGCCAAAGATTCTCAATTGGATTTAGGTCTGGACTTTGCCTGGGCCATTCTAACACATGAATAGGCTTTGATTTAAACCATTCCACTGTAGCTCTAGCTGTATGTTTAGGGTCGTTGTCCTGCTGGAAGGTGAATCTCGCCCCAGTCTCAAGTCTTTTGCAGACTCTAACAGGTTTTCTTCTAAGATTGTCCTGTATTTGGCTCCATCCATCTTCCCATCAACTCTGACCAGCTTCCCTGTCCCTGCTGAAAAAAATATATCCCACAACATGATGATACCACCACCATGTTTCACAGTGGGGATGGTGTGTTCAGGTTGATGTGCAGTGTTAGTTTACCGCTACACACAGTGTAGCGGTTTTAAGCCAAAAAGATAAATGTTGGTCTCATCTGACCAGAGCACCTTCTTCCACATGTTTGCTGTGTCCCCCACATGGCTTCTCACAAACTGCAAACGGGACTTCTTAGGCCTCGTACACACGACCGAACATGTCCGCTGAAACTGATCACGGCCGCTGTCTGCTGACTTTTTACCAGCCCGCGCTGCATTCTGGGGTTTGTAGGCAGAGGCGGGGCGCGCAGCACGTCAGGGGACGTTTTTTTTCTAGTGGAGGAAGTCAGCAGCAGCGGCCGCCGATTGGCTGTTACTGGCCCGCGCTGCATTCTGGGGTTTGAAGGCAGAGGCGGGGCCTGCAGCACGTCAGGGCTAGGCATATGAATGGAGCTTTCTTTGGCTAGAAGATAGAACGGAGTCGGGAGCGATCCGTTGGTGGGCATTGATGAGGTGGCAGTGAATGACATTAGGCTGTACTGGTGGGCACTGATGAGGTGGCAGTGAATGACCGTTAGGCTGTACTGGTGGGCACTGGTGAGCTGGGACTGATGTGATAACCTGGTTGGCACTGGTGAGATGCACTGGTGGGCAATGGTGGGATGCACTGGTGGGCATTGATGAGGTGGCACTGGTTGGTACTGATGTGATACCTTGGTGGGGACTGGTGAGATGCGCTGGTGAGATGTACTGGTGGACAATGATGGGATGGTGGTTATAACTAAGGCCTTATAGGCTGAAATGTGTCAACCATTCTTATTTGCGTTTGTTCACTGTGGCTTAACCTCCCTGGCGGTATGATTCTTTCAGGAAAAAAAGGTGCTGAAAGCGGTACCATTATTTGCAAGGAAATTTGGTGTTTTATACTGTAGGCCTGTAATTCTTATGCCGCGTACACACCATCACTTTATGTGATGAAAAAAAACTACACTTTCTGTGAAGTAAAAAATGACGTTTTTGAAACTTCAATTTTCAAAGACGAAGTTGCCTACACACCATCGTTTTCTCACAATGATCTTGCAAAGTGAGGTTACGTTCCACCACGTTTTACCATTGAAGCTCGCTTCATAAGTAGCTTCTGGGCATGCGTGGATGAAAAAACGTCTTAGAAAACAACGTTTTTTGCTACACACGGTCAATTTCTGTGAAGTAAAAAGTGCACTTTTGAAAAACGACACATAAAATTGAAGCATGCTTCAATTTTTTTTGGTCGTTTTTTACAAGACATAAAACAACGTTTTCCCCCACACACAGTCAATTAAAGTGACGTTTTTAAAAACGTCATTTTTTTTCATCACATAAAGTGATGGTGTGTACGCGGCATTAGGAATAACTCACTTAAATCTGACCAAACAAGAGTCTAGTAGGCATCCCGGGTATGAATTTTTTTAAAAAACAAAATTATAAATGAAAATATAATAAATAATTATAAATAATTATAACAAATAATAATATAATTATAATAAAAATTATTCAATAATGTAATCAACTCAAAATCACTGAAATTTGCTCAGTTGCAGAATTGTCGCTGTCATTACTTTTATTTTTTTATGACGAATTTTCCCACAAATCGCTATCGCACAATTCTGCAAGTGATTATAATTTATTATCGCTGTTTTCTAGCTGCTCTAAAACCATTTTTGACATAAAGGGACACTTTTGGTTGCTATGGACAATCTACAGTTTGCAGGCAGAAAGAACAGTTTTTATTATATAAAAGTACATGTAGGACACTGGGCAGACCACTAGGGACAGGGGGGGTGTGTTTTTTTTACATACAGTACTGTAATCTATAAGATTACAGTATACTGTATGTATTGTACTGTATGTATTGTGTTTGTTTACCTTTTTGTTTACCTTTTTCAATTTGGCGCCGTTCTCCGCTCCCGTGCGTCGAACGGAGATCGGCGGCACATGAGAACACTGTGTGAATCGAGCGAGGTCCTGCTCGCTCACACAGCGCGGTGGCATCGCTGGATCCAGGGACAAGGTAAGTAAACAATGCCTATGGATTCAGTGAGGCGAGCCAGAGTCTGACTCGGGGGTTACCGATCGTAGCCAAAAAATCTCACCCCGAGTCAGACTCGGGAATACCGCCAGGGGGGTTAATAAACACTACAAATTTTTAAGAGCAACGACCGGAGTGCGGATCATCTTTTCTTCAATGTAAGGAACATTCTTCCCACGGATCACCAATGTAAGAAGAATTCTTCCCACTGATCACCAATGTAAGGGACATTCTTCCCACTGATCACCAATGTAAGGAACATTCTTCCCACTGATCACCAATGTAAGAAGAATTCTTCCCACTGATCACCAATGTAAGAAGAATTCTTCCCACTGATCACCAATGTAAGGGGCATTCTTCCCACTGATCACCAATGTAAGAAGAATTCTTCCCACTGATCACCAATGTAAGGAGCATTCTTCCCACTGATCACCAATGTAAGAAGCATTCTTCCCACTGATCACCAATGTAAGAAGAATTCTTCCCACTGATCACCAATGTAAGGAGCATTCTTCCCACTGATCACCAATGTAAGGAACATTCTTCCCACTGATCACCAATGTAAGGAGCATTCTTCCCACTGATCACCAATGTAAGGGACATTCTTCTCACTGATCACCAATGTAAGAAGAATTCTTCCCACTGACCACCAATGTAAGAAGCATTCTTCCCATTGTCCCTCAGTGAACTGGTTTTATCAGGGGTTCCCTGAGACCTAAAACATTTATTTCAAGGGTTCCTCTGGGGTAAAAAGGTTGAGTCTGGCTGCTATAAACATACAGATAAGGGCACCACAAATGTAAGGACCATCCTTCCCACTGCCCTTTTATAAGTGGACTTTGGTAAGGCTTCTCTAAGACCTAATACATTTTTTTCAAGGGTTCCTCTTGGGTAAAAAAAAAAATAAAGTTGAGAAAGGCTGCTATAGACATAGAAAAGGACACCAAACTAAAATGTGAATGAATCCAAGATTCTTTCAGTTGTTGTTTAATCAACTACAGCCCCCTTTTCGTATACAAAATAGATATAAAACATCATAATACAATTAAAAATACACACTTATCCAAACATAAATATCAAAACAAAAAGGTAATTTCATAACACAACATGATTATAATGACAAAACATGGAATGAAACAAGGAACTGCACATAAAACAACTATACATAGAAAACAATAATATCCACAACAGTACCTAAAAGTTTTACTCATATTCTATGGCAAAAAGGCTACACGCTAATGAATCAGTGGAAGTATAGTACTCCATAGGAGTAAATATCGGAATTAAGCCGATTCACAAACACGCACGTCGCAAGTCACGCTCACGTCGAAACCACTGACGTCCTAGTGACGTCAGTGGGAGCAATGCACGCCGGGAAATTCCCCGTACGGCGCATGCGCATTTAAATCGGCGCGGGAACGCGCCTGATTTAAATAGTACACTCCCCCTAGCCGCGGAATTTGAATTCCGCCGGGGGATTTAGGATCCGCCGCCGCAAGTTTGGAGGTAAGTGTTTTGTGAATTAGCCACTTGCCTCTCAAACTTGCGGGAGCGGATCTTAAAGCGGGAGTTCACCCATTTAAAAAAAAATAAAAAATCTCCCCTTAGCTTCCTGCTCGTTCGGTCTAGGGGAATCGGCTATTTATATTAAAATATGTGCAGTACTTACCCGTTTTCGAGCTGCATCTTCTTCCGTCGCTTCCGGGTATGGGTCTTCGGGAGCGGGCGTTCCTTCTTGATTGACATTCTTCCGAGAGGCTTCCGACGGTCGCATCCATCGCGTCACTCGTAGCCGAAAGAAGCCGAACGTCGGTGCGGCTCTATACTGCGCCTGCGCACCGACGTTCGGCTTCTTTCGGAAAATCGTGACGCGATGGATGCGACCGTCGGAAGCCTCTCGGAAGACTGTCAATCAAGAAGGAACGCCCATTCCCGCAGCCCATACCCGGAAGCGACGGAGAGGATGCATCTCGTAAACGGGTAAGTACTGCACATATTTTAAAATAAATAGCCGATTCCCCTAGTAATAACGAGCAGGAATCTAAGGGGGAAAAGTGCCCTCTAATGGTGAACCCCCGCTTTAAATCACGTAGATCGAGCGGATCTATAGATCCACTGATCTACGTGAATCTGGCCCTATATATGTATATATAAAATATTATATTATACTATTTCATTGCTGTTGTGTATGTGTACGGTAAAGGGCCAATCTCAGTGGCTCCTTACCATGTGATCAACCGACACATGTAAACAGTCTTGCCGGTTATCAACAATCCTTTCTTCCCACGCTGTGTCTGTGTGAGGAAAGGAGTGCCGTCAACCAGCAAGATTGTAATCAGGGCACTGATCAACGGTGCAGCCCCATCAGTGCAGCCTATGAGTACTGCCTATCAGTGCCACCTATTAGTCGCCATCAGTGCTGCCTATCAGTGATCATCATTGACACCTATCAGTACTGCCTATTAGTGCCCATCACTGCTGCCTATCAGTGAACATCAATGCTGCCTATCAGTGCCCATCAGTGCTACCTATTGGTGCTTATTAGAGCTGCTCGATTCTC
Organism: Rana temporaria; assembly: GCF_905171775.1. NCBI lineage: Eukaryota > Metazoa > Chordata > Amphibia > Anura > Ranidae > Rana > Rana temporaria. Next base: position 12,257 of record NW_024404518.1, on the reverse strand, counting down.
CCCGCCCGCGATCTCCCCGCGGGATGACCCGCGATTCTTCCGTTTTCACCGTGGAACGCAAATGGCGCCGATATCAAAACCGACGTCAGCAGCCTGCGCCGCTGGATAGATGCCTGAGCTTCAAGTCTCACAGTTCTGTACAACAGTAGTTTGTATCCATGCGCCACCCAGTGGTTGCCGGCGGTACTGCTTCTGATGTATTAATCCTTCTCACAGTTCTGGACAACTGTGTGTATCCATGCGCCACCCAATGGTTGCTGGCAGTACTGCTTCTGATGTATAACAAAAAAAAAGAGACCAGTGATATGTCTATAATGTTAAAGACCATATAACTCCTATGAAAAAAGCAAAATCAAAGTTTGATTCTGCTTTTTTCATAGGAGTTATTTGATCTTTAACATTATAGACATATCACTGGTCTCTTTTTTTATACATTCATATTTTTCAGATAAATCACAGGTTTATTTATTATTATTATTTTTTTTTTGGGGGGGGGGGGGGGTTCTGGCATAATTTTTTTGAGAATCGTGATCTTTAGTCTAAGCAAAAGAATTGTGATTCTCATTTTGACCAGAATCGTGCAGCCCTAGTGCTTATCAATGCCGCCTATCAGTACACATCAGTGCTGCCAATCAGTGCCACCAACCAGTGCCTCCTATCAGCGCCCATCAGTGCCACCTATCAGTGCTTATAAATGCTGCCTATTAGTACCCTTCAGTGCTGCCTATTAATGCCCACAAGTGCTGCCTATCAGTGCTGCCTGTTAGTGCCTTCTCAGCAGGACTCTGAGCTGACAGCGTCTCTCTCATACAGCCCAGAGCCTGCACTGACAGTTCCTCCACCCTCGCATGGATGGGAGAGGAGAAAGCCGATCTGCTCCTTCTCCTCCTGCCCCTCTCCTCCTGAGTGTGCGCTGCGGGAAGTGTGAAGCCCAGCGGTTGAATGATTGAAGCTATGGAGCTGATTTACACTTCCCACGGTACATACAAGTGGGTGGAGAAGAAGCAGATCATCTCTTTCCTCTCCCATCCCTAGGGGGAGGATGGAAGGGGAACTGTCAATACAGGCTATGGGCTGTATGAGAGAGACACTCTTAGCTCATAGCCAGGTCGCAAGAGAAAACCTTTGCGACCCCGGTAGTTCCGCCACTGATCATAAGGCATTTCTGAAACCAACTATCAAGCCAGATGGAGCCAAAAAAATTATCAATACAGTATTCACTTTGCTTTGTGCCACAATAGGGAAAAATAAATCTGGTCATCAGCATGTGGCCAACATTGCCGCTGCAGGTCCATTCATTTTAATAGTTTCTTCTCGCTTCCTGCTATTGTGGGCATTTTACAGTCAGGCATAAGGAAGCCATGTACTTCTGCATCCAGCATGTGTATGCACTAACCTTTATTTTACTCCAGAGCAAAGACAGACCCAGACTGAGGTTCACTTGTACTAAGCAGGCGGTATTAGTCATGGAAAGGGAAAGATGAATCAAATAGCTAAGGAAGTTGTAGATGGGTGGGAGCTATAAAAACAAAAAGAGGGGAGTACTTTCCTAGAGGCACCCAAGCCTGTTCAGCAGACCAGCAGAGCGTGCCTCCCACAGGAACGTCCTACACGTCCTACCCTATCCCATCCCAATCTCTTCAACTCAACTTCAACTGCAATACATAACTCACTGTTTCCACATGTTGCTAAACACTGAAGAGAAGAGAAGAGAAGAGAAGAGGGAAGGGGAAAAGAAAAGAAGCTACACCTCCAAAATGACCCACCAATGGGCATGACCGTCATACAATTCTATTATACTCTATACATAGAACACTACACCCCCAACAAGACCGACTACTGGACATGATCATCATACAATTCTAGTACACTCTATACATAGAACACTACACCCCCAACGTGACCCACCACTGGACCTGACCACCATACAATTCTAGTACACTCTATACATAAAACACTACACCCCCAACAAGACCAACCACTAGACTTAGGCCGCACAATCAGTCGATCCGATGAGAACGGTCCGAAGGTTAACCGATGAACCTGACTGATGGTCCGTCGCACCTACACACCATCGGTTAAAAAAACGATCGTGTCAGAACGCGGTGACGTAAAACTCAACGACGTGAAGAAAAAAAAAAAGTTCAATGCTTCCAAGCATGCGTCGACTTGATTCTGAGCATGCGTGGATTTTTAACCGATGGTCGTGCGTACTAACGACCAGTTTTGACCTATCGGTTAGGCGTCCATCGGTTAAATTTTAAAGCAAGTTCTAAATTTTTTGACTGAAGGATAACTGACCGATGGGGCCCACACACGATCGGTTTGGACCGATGAAAAGGTCCTTCAGTCCGTTTTCATTGGTTTTGACCGATCGTGTGTACGCGGCCTTAGGCCTCATACACACGATAGGTTAAACAGAGAACAACGGTCTGATGGACCATTTTGATCGGTCAAAACCGATCGTGTGTGGGCCCCATAGGTTATTTAACCATCGGTTAAAAAAAAGCCAACTTGCTTTAAATTTAACCGATGGATTCCTAACCTATAGGTCAAAACCGATCGTTAGTAGGCACAACCATCGGTTAAAAATCCATGCATGCTCAGAATCAAGTCGACGCATGCTTGTTCTGAAGCATTGAACTTCGTTTTTTTCAGCACGTCGTTGTGTTTTACGTCACCGCGTTCTGACACGATCGTTTTTTTAATGGTGTGTAGGCGCGACGGACCATCAGTCAGCTTCATCGGTTAACCGATTAAAACGGTCCATCGGTCCGTTCTCATCGGATGGACTGATCGTGTGTACGCGGCAACAATCATCATACAATTCTACTATACTCTATACATAGAACACTACACACCCAACATGACCAACCACTGGACATGATCGTTATACAATTTTATTACACTCTATACATAGAACTCTACACCCCCAACATGGCCGACCACTGGACATGATCATAATACAATTCTATTACACTTTATTAGCTGGATTCAGGTAGATTGCCGCATCTTTCAGGCGGCGTAGCGTATCGTATATACGCTACGCCGCCGTAAGTCAGAGAGGCAAGTGCTGTATTCACAAAGCACTTGCCTCCTAAGTTACGGCGGCGTAGCGTAAATGGGGCCGGCATAAGCGAGCCTAATTCAAATGAGGATGAGGGGGGCGTGTTTTATGTAAATGATCGGTGACCCGACGTGATTGACGTTTTTTTTACCAACGGCGCATGCGCCGTCCGTATACATATCCCAGTGTGCATTGCTCCAAAGTACGCCGCAAGGACGTATTGGTTTCGACGTGAACGTAAATTACGTCCAGCCCCATTCACGGACGACTTACGTAAATGACGTAAAATTTTTACATTTCGACTCGGGAACGACGGCCATACTTAACATTGGCTAGGCCACCTAGCGGGCAGCTTTATCTTTACGCCGGTGTACCTCTTACGGAAACGGCGTATCTTTACTGCGACGGGCGCACGTACGTTCGTGAATCGGCGTATCTATTCATTTGCATATTCTACGCCAAACTCAACGGAAGCGCCACCTAGCGGCCAGCGTAAATATGCACCCTAAGATACCGATATTGTATCTTAGCCTAATTTAAGCGTATCTGGTTTCCAGAATACGCTTAAATTTACGACGGCGTAGATTCAGAGTTACGACGGCGTATCTACTGATACGCCGGCGTAACCCTACTTGAATCTAGCTATATACATATAACCCTACACCTCTAACAAGCCCGACCACTGGACCTGACCATAATACAATTCTACTACACTCTATACATAGAACACTACACCTTCAATGTGCAACATGGCAAACAATAAAGAACTATAATTGGATGGATTAAAATAATATTTTTTTCCTTTTATTTTCATAGAATTCTCAACCTATTTACCAGTTATCAGCTGAGCCTTTCTATTCATTCCTTTGGGTGTGTCGAGACTATCCTAATAGCTGGGATTCAAAACATTGTTTGAATTCTCTAGACAGTCGTGTGTAAATATTACACAATCAGGCAAAGCCAAAGAGCAATGGAGCCCCGTATCCTTACATGAAATTAGGAATGGTTATTGGTGATTTGTTGTTACCTAATTTCACATTTTATTCTCATTGGTTGGCATTTGGAAAAAAAAGTTCCTCTTTTAGACTAGATTTAAACTTTAGACAATTTTTTTCTTAATTATGATTTGGGATAGAATGGGGAAGGGTTAGAACCCCTATCAGTTATTGTTAACTGTGTTAATGGGTAAAAAATTGGCTTTACATAAACTATTTGTTCCGTAATCTTCCTCCTGCTGGTAGAGTTGTGGAGATTATTTTGATTTGACTCTTTGGACGGTTATCAGCTGGGTTTTTAGACAGATGTGAATTGGTGTATGGCCGACCACTCAACACGATCATAATACAACTCCATTGCACTCTATACATAGAACACTACACCTCCAACATGGCCCACCACTGGACGTGATCATAATACAATTCTATTACACGCCATACATAGAACACTACACCCCCTACATGACCGACCACTGGACATGATCATAATACAATTCTATTACACTCCATACATAGAACACTACACCCCCTACATGACCAACCACTGGACATGATCATAATACAATTCTATTACACTCCATACATAGAACACTACACCCCCAACATGACCGACCACTGGACATGATCATAATACAATTCTATTACACTCCATACATAGAACACTATATCAGGCATTTATACTCCATGACACTATTTTGTGATCATTTTAATTTGAAGGAATAAAATGTATTTTTTCAGCTCAGTGGCTTTTGGTGTGTGGGTAGGTTCACCCCCGTTCCTAGTATCTATTACACCATATATATAAAACACTACATCCTCAACATGACCGAATATAACTGTATTCATTCTATACACGGAAAACTACTTCTCCCGCATAATTGACCACTTAACGTGATGATTATACAATTCTTTGACATTCTATACACAGAGTATTACATCTCCAGCGTAACTAACCACTGGACATGATCATCATACACTTCTATTACACTTTATACATAAAATACTACACCCTAACCAGGGGCCAACCACTGGACATGATCACAATTCTATTACACTCTATACATAGAACACTACACCTCCAACATAGCCAACCACTGGGTATGATCATAATACCATTGTATTACAGTCTATACGTAGAACACTACACCCCCCAACATGACCAACCACTGGGTATGATCATAATACCATTCTATTACACTCTATACGTAGAACACTACACCCCCCAACATGACCAACCACTAGACATGATCATCATACAATTCTATTACACCCTATACATAGAACACTACACCCCCAACATGACCCACCACTGGACATGAACATATGACCATAATACATCTCCAACTAACCACTGGACATGATCATCATACACTTCTTTTACACTCTATACATAAAATACTACACCCTAACCAGGGGCCAAAAACTGGACATGACCATAATAAAATTCTATTACACTCTATACATAGAACACTATAACCCCAACATGACCGACCACTGAGTATGATCACCATACAATTCTATTATATTCTATACATAGATCACTACACCCCCCAACATGACCAACCACTGGACATGATCATAATACAATTCTATTACACTCCATACGTAGAACAATACACCCCCAACATGACCCACTACTGGACATGATCATCATATAATTCTATTACACTCTATACATAGAACACTACACCCCCAAAATGACCCACCACTGAACATGATCATAACACAATTCTATTACACTCCATACATAGAACACTACACCCCCAACATGACCGACCATTGGACATGTTAATCATATAATTCTATTACACTCTATACATAGAACACTACACCCCCAACATGACCCACCACTGGATATGATCATAATGCAATTCTATTACACTCTATACCAGTGGTTCTCAACCTGGGGGTCGGGACCCCCTTGGGGGTCGAATGACAATTTGCCAGGGGTCACCAAATCCTGGGCTGTTCCTGGAGGAAAGGAGAACAAAGAGAAAGAGTGGTACATCCTAAAATGTACCATAAGGGGATTTAATACTGTACGAGTGGAAGGGACTTAGGGAGCGCTAAACATCTTGTCTTGCCTTGGTTGCTGAAAACCCACGCTACAAAAATCATTTTACTGTTAGGGGTCCCCACAACTTGGGTAATTTTATCAAGGGGTCACGGCACTAGAAGGTTGAGAACCACTGCTCTATACAAAGAACACTACAACCCCAACATGACCAACCACTGGGTATGATCATCATATAATTCTATTACACTCTATACATGGAACTCTACACCCCCAACATGACCCACCACTGGACATGATCATAATACCATTCTATTACACCCTATATATAGAACAATACACCCCAACATGTTTATTGCCCCAAGAATGCGTTGAAGCTCACTTTTGCAGGTATTTTATATTTGGTATCAATAAGATATGCATATTAATTTACCCAGTGACTTGTGTCTACCTTCCCCACCATCTCTTCATCATTTGACAATTCTGAAAGTGCGATATGCTTGTTCCCTTGATGAGCACAGTGGTTCCCAGAGTTGTATGTTTTTTCTCCTGGTGAGCACAGTGGTTCCCAGAGTTGTATGTTTTTTCTCCTGGTGAGCACAGTTGTTCCTAGTGCCGTATGTTTGTTCCCCTGGTGAGCACTGTTGTTCCTAGTGCTGTATGTTTGTTCCCCTGGTGAGCACAGTGGTTCCCATGGCTGTATGTTTGTTCCCCTGGTACGTACCATGATTCCTAGTGGCGTATGTTTTTTCCCCTGGTGCACACAGTGGTTTTTATTGGCGTATGTTTTTTTTCCCTGGCGTGCACAGTGATTCACAGGGCAGTATGTTTGTTCCCCTGGTGTGCACTATGGTTCCTAGTGGCGTATCCTTTTTCTGCCATTGAGCACTGTAGTTTTTAATGCTGTATGTTTGTTACCCCGGTGAGCACAGTGGTTCCTGGGACTGTATATTTTTACCTTGGCGTGCACAGTGGGTCCCAGGGCTGTATGCTTGTTCCCCTGGTGTGCACTATGGTTCCTAGTGGCGTAAGCCTCATACACACGATCGGACTTCCAACTGACTTTTCCATGTATTTTGCTCCGAATGGTCGTTGGCCATGAACTTGGTATGCATACACACGCCAGGACTTTTTCAGCCAACTTTCACCAAATCACATGGTTTTTCAGCTTTTACCGCCACCCTTTGGCAAACCTCTGCTATTGTTGGCTGATCTTTAGCATTGGTTCTGAGCATGCATGCTTGTACTTTGGACTTAAGTCCGATGGACTTGTGTACACACGATCGGATTAGCCGATGTAGGACATTTGTTGCCGGAAAGTTTGTCCGATGGAGCGTACACACGGTCAGATTGTCCGATCAAACAGGTCCATCGGACATTTTTTGTCAAAAAGTCAGATTGTGTGTATGGGCCTTTACATGCACCTTGAGAGTCCCATATGCTTGTTCACCCAGCACCTTACAGCCAAGTTCTGTAGTTCCGAAAGAGTTGTAGGATGGAGCTACAGTGCTGGCTGGGTGCACATAGGCATCTGACACTACAGTAAAGCCTTGTACACACGATCAGTCCATCCGATGAGAACGGTCTGAAGGACCGTTGTCATAGGTTAACCGATGAAGCTGACTGATGGTCCGTCGCGCCCACACACCATAGGTTAAATAACCGATCGTGTCAGAACGCGGTGACATAAAACACAACGACGTGCTGTAAAAAACGAAGTTCAATGCTTCCAAGCATGCGTTGACTTGATTCTGAGCATGCATGTATTTTTAACCGATGGTCGTGCCTACTAACGATCGTTTTTTTCCCATCGGTTAGGAATCCATAGGTTAAATTTAAAGCAAGTTGGCTTTTTTTTAACCTATGGTTAAATAACCTATGGCGCCCACACACGATTGGTTTGGACCGATGAAAACGTTCCATCAGACCGTTGTCCTCTGTTTAACCGATCGTGTGTACGAGGCCTAGGTGTTGACTGAGACTGCAAAATTGGAACAAAATGAAAGTTGGGGAAGTTGGGCCACTGGGGAAATTAATATACTTATTTTTCCAATGAAGCCTTTCTCAACCCCAAAGGAACCTTTTATTTAATTTCCAGGTCTCTGGGTACTCCTGGTAAGATCAGTCTATTGAGGGTCATTGAGAAAATGCCCCTTACATTGGTGGGGGGAATTAGGAAGAATGCTACCATTATAGGGGTGGCCAGAATGACTCCCTTGTGGGCATGCTGCCGGATCTGCTAAGTAGTGTTGGACCTTTAACTATGCAGGCACCATACATATGGGGGGGGGGGGGGCAGTTAGCTACAGGTCAAGGAACCTCCTAGATATTTCGGTTAGCTACAGGTCGAAGAACCTCCTATATTTGCGGTATGGCTCATGAGCCGCTCGGAGCGCTTTCATGAGAAATACGTATTGCGGTCTTAGTTCATGCACTACTTTAGTCTGACTTTCATGCAACTTGAGGGCCATAGACTTCAATGTTAACCCTCAAAAGTTGCATGAAAGTTGTACCTGAATGTTTTACATTCAGTGGGTCCAAGTCTGCAGAACTTGCACAACTTGTCCAATCCAAGTCGCACCCATCCAAAGTTGTATCAAGGTTGCACTCCAGTGCAACTTTGAAGTCATGCAAGTGTGAATGGAGCTCAAGGGGAAAGAAAACTTTACCTTTTATTTTAAAGCAATATGATATATACAGTTACTAGACAATTCATCCTTATTAACAACAACATTAAGTAAATCCGTAAAACTGTCACATTGCTGCCGTATTGCAGCCCGGGGGCACCATGTTCATGGTCGAGTAAAAGAATGTCTCAAGAAATCTAATTTCCTTTTGTTCTCTTTAAGTGAAATGCACTTAAAGAGGTATTTAACACTTGCTGACCAGGCCTTTTCTGGAACTTTTTGTTCATTTTTTTTTTGCTCGAAAATTACTTAGAACCTCCCAAACATTATATATATTTTTTAGCAGAGACCCCAAAGAATAAAATGGTGATAGTTGCAATATTTGATTACAACAGTCTTTGCGCAGCAGTCTTTTAAGAACAATTCATTAGGAAAAAATACACGTTAATAATAAAAAAAATTAAAAACACAATATTTACCCCAATATACCGTGAAAGATGATGTTACACCGAAGAATTAGATACCACCAAATTATTTGGACCAGTGCACAAAGCAAGGTCCATAAAGACATGGATGGGGGAGTTTGGGGTGGAGGAACTTGACTGGCCTACACAGAGTCCTGACCTCAACCCGATAGAACACCTTTGGGATGAATTAAAGTGGAGACTACAAACCAGGCCTTCTTGTCCAACATCAGTGCCTGACCTCACAAATGCTCTTCTGGAAGAATGGTCAAACATTCCCATAGACACACTCCTAAACCTTGTGGACGGCCTTCCCAGAAGAGGTGAAGCTGTTATAGCTGCAAAGGGTGGGCCAACTCAATATTGAACCCTACGGACTAAGACTGGGATGCCATTATAGTTCATGTGCGTGTTAAAGTCAGGTGTCCCAATACTTTTGGTAATATAGGGCCATATTCTCCTAGATTTCCCGCGGGCGGTGCGTAAGCCATTTACACTCCGCCGCCCCAACCTACAGGAGCAAGTGCTGTATTCTCCAAACACTTGCTCCGTAGTTTGGGGCGGCGGAGAGTAAATGGCCCGGCGTAGCCACGCGTATCTCCAAGGGGGCGGCTTCTATTTAAATTAAGCGCGCCCCCGATTCTAACAAACTGCGCATGCGCCGGGCTTAAAATAGCCCAGTGCACATGCTCCAGTTCTCGGCGTAAAACGTCAATGACGCCGACGTGTGCGTCATTGACGTAAAGTCGTATTCAAGAACGACTTAGGGAAACGACGTAGCCGACGGAAAAACACGACGCGGACCCGACGCCACACTTAACATGACCTACGTGGGACTTGCGTAAACTTACCCCTCATATAGCAGGGGTAAGTTTACGCTTACGCAAACGACGTTAGCGACGGTTACGCGACGCAAATTTGTTCGGGAATCGGCGTATCAGGCTCATTTGCATAAACAAATGAGACCTGAACGTAAACGCCATCTAGCGGCGGGCGGAGTAATTACATTTAAGATCCGACAGTGTAAGTGACTTACACATGTCGGATCTTAAAGCGGGGGTTCACCCTTAGAGGGCACTTTTTCCCCTTAGATTCCTGCTCGTTTTCTCTAGGGGAATCGGCTATTTGTATTAAAATATGTGCAGTACTTACCCGTTTACGAGATGCATCCTCTCCGTCGCTTCCGGGTATGGGCTGCGGGAATGGGCGTTCCTTCTTGATTGACAGGCTTCCGAGAGGCTTCCGACGGTCGCATCCATCGCGTCACGATTTTCCGAAAGAAGCCGAACGTCGGTGCGCAGGCGCAGTATAGAGCCGCACCGACGTTCGGCTTCTTTCGGCTACGAGTGACGCGATGGATGCGACCGTCGAAAGCCTCTCGGAAGCCTGTCAATCAAGAAGGAACGCCCGCTCCCTAAGACCCATACCGGGAAGCGACGGAAGAAGATGCAGCTCGAAAACGGGTAAGTACGGATCATATTTTAATACAAATAGCCGATTCCCCTAGACCGAACGAGCAGGAATCTAGGGGAAGAAAAAAAAAATGTTTATAAATGGGTGAACTCCCGCTTTAAGTGTATCTATGCGAAAATTATTCTAAGAATCACTCGCATAGATACACGGGCCAAAAAAGAGAGATACGATGGAGTATCCTGAGATACTCCATTGTATCCTTACTCAGAATATGACCCACAGTGTATTTTCCCTCATCTTATGAATGATGTTATCTTCATGGTGTCAGTATTGAGTGTGACAGGTGCGGTGCTTGTCACAACGCAGTGCAATACTATTACCCGTGGGAGCGTGAGCGCGCAGACGCCCTAACCTATAATAAACTCTGGTTCATCCAGGGTCTCCTCCTTCCAGTAAAGAGCAGTAACCGTATTATGCATTTCTCCCTATAATTTGATTCTACAAATGATGTGCTCATGCCATATTTATTATATAGACTTAAAGCTTTTATCTCCCACATACAAAAGCCAAACCTCATTTGCTTGACTGCTTGGTTATTGAAAGGTAATATATACATATTTAATATCCTCTATACTCTCACATAATCTATATTTCATGCCGATAATACATTTCTGCATTTACGCACTTGAAAACTACAATATATATTGAAAAAGTAGAACTCAAAGCAAAGCTTTTTTTTTCATTTTGGATGGGGAGGGTTAACCCCGGTCTGTTTTTTGCCATATATGTCCCATTGGTTTGATTTTCCTTCACTTACTGTCCCATAGCTAAACAGGAAGTGAGAGGAAATTCCTGCAAAAGTGAGGGCGCTCCCATTGGAAGATTTTCCCTCTATTCCTGTTCTGGTGACAACCCAAAATTTGGGATTCACTTTCTCTCTCGCTGATAATGGTAAACAGGACAAAGAGAGAGGGTGACTTTCCCTAAACGGGGGCCCAGACAGCAATAAAAACCTGACAGGCGATCTAATCCCTCTCCATGCTATCCAAAACGAAAAAAATAAAAGATTTGCCTTTAGTTATATTTTAAAGCTCTGGTGCCCAACCTGCGGACTTTGGTACTGTATATGACATGCAGCCCCACAAATCTGGTGTGATGTGGCGACTCTGATGAATAGGGAGTACTCTGACATATGGGGGGACTCTGATGTTATGGAGTGTCTATGACATAAAAAAAATACCTCTGATGTGATGGAGCACCTCTGACATAAAGGGAGAACCTCTGATGTGATAGAGAATCTCTGACATAAAGGGAGGACCTCTGATATAAAGGGAGGACCTCTGATGTGATGGAGGATCTCTGACATAAAGGGAGGACCTCTGATGTGATAGAGAATCTCTGACATAAAGGGAGGACCTCTGATGTGATAGGGGATCTCTGACATAAAGGGAGGACCTCTGATGTGATGGAGAATCTCTGACATAAAGGGAGGACCTCTGATGTGATGGAGAATCTCTGGGGACCTCTGATGTGATCGAGGGTCTCTGACATAAAGGGAGGACCTCTGATGTGATGGATGATCTCTGACATAAAGGGAGGACCTCTGATGTGATGGAGGATCTCTGACATAAAGGGAGGACCTCTGATGTGATGGAGGATCTCTGACATAAAGGGAGG